>NW_028274819.1:110936755-111236755 GCF_037043125.1 Eumetopias jubatus
TTCTGTGAAGACGTGCTCGCATAGTTGTCATTCATTTCCTCCCCTAAACTCGAGACTTCCGTTAGTTGCTTTCTTACTGTTTCAATCTCCTAATATCCCAGAGAGTAGTCATGGCATGAATTATCTATGCGATATTCTCAATCTAGCCACCACACCATATTCCCAACATTGAACACCTAGCCCCAGTTTTTAAGAATAAGCTGACAATCATCATTACCCAGCCCAGATCATGGAATGAAAAGTTTGTGTTGTCTTAGGATAGAAAGTATAAAATACTTTGCAAGTTAATCTTTGTGTAGGGTTTTGTAATGACCTGGTCCCTATGCCCTGGAGGAGATACCTCTTTGGACTTGCCCTTTGTGCTACACTCTTTGGTTCCAGTGAATATTCAACATGGAGAATTTACTCACATATTTTATTGCTATACATACATATATATAATTCCTTTTCTCAAAACCTATTATACTAAAACCTATTATGCTAAATCAGCATTCTGTTTAGAATTAGAGAAAACATCTTTAGATATTGTAGAAAAAAAAGACGTAAAGGTGTTGCTAATGGGGTGTGTGTGTGTGTGTGTGTGTGTGTGTGTGTGTATAAGAGAGAAAGAGCAAAAAGATACAAAAATAAGATAAAATTAAGGGTCGAAGGGGGTAAAGAAAGGAGGAATGACAAAATTAATAAGAAAGGATATAAAGATGATCTCATTCATGCTTATTTCCTATGGTGATCCTGGTCTGCGAGAGAACGGGGACGGATGAAGAGCTCACGGTCACTGACTTCCTGACTCAGCAGTCTCTGGGTGTACCTTTCCTAATCAGTCTAGATCCTGATCTTAAGCTCTCACACCGATTTTTGTCTGCCACCCACTACACCATTATGGAACAAATTGCCCCCAAAATGCAGTGGCTTGACACCTTACAAGGACTTATCTTACTCTTTACCTTTGATAGGAATCCAGGCAATATGCAGCAAACAAAGTGTCACGCAAGGCTTTTGTCTCATCTGGAGGTTCAATAAAATGGTCAGATCTGCTCCCAGACTCAAGCCCATGGTGCGCTGAGTCCTGCTCTCCAACTAGCAGGGTTCAGTTCAGCATGGGTTGCTGGCCAGCAGCTCTGCTTGAGTTCCTTACCATGTCAGTTTCTCCACAGGGCAGTTCACAACATGGCAGGCACTTTCCATCAGAGCAAACAAGTGAGAATGAAGAGAAATGGGCTAGATGGGAATCAGTCTTTTGGTCGCCTAATTTTGCAAAACATGCCTCATCACATTTACCTTATTCTATTTATTAGAATCAAAATACCATGTTCAGCCTACTTTCAAGGAGAAGGTATTACGCGAGGGCACAACACTGGGATGTGGGCCACATTAGTGGTGGCCAGCTACACATAGCAATAAATCATTTCCTAGTTAAACGAGCTCAAGTGGTTTCTGTTGTATACAAATGAGCCATAACCAAAGCACTCCCAAAGCATCATGGGGCTATATTCTGCATGCTCTGTGATACAGAAAAGCCAGCTCCAGAATTCTCTTCGTTCACAATTTCATGAGAAGAGAGGCATGAGGGGACCTCTACCACCCTATCCATGACCTGAATTAGACCAGCCAGAATGGCCTTTGACAAACAGCTCTCTGCCCCTTCTTTTCCTCCTCCTCAAAGTGGGAACAAGAATGTACATCTCACAGGGCTGTTGTAATGCATTCACCTTCTTTGTGTTTGTCATGCTTAATGAAGTGTGGGTCTGTGTATTTCAGACCCCTGATATTCTGCTCTCTGACATGATTCTGAAAACTTCTCTTTAGAAACAGATTCTTACTCATTCTTTCCCTTGTGTCCATCTGGGATGAGAGGTGCTGAATTCTGGCCTTTATGGTCTTCACATCTTTGTGTCACAGTTGTAGATATGTAATGCTACATAGCTCCGAGTCTCGGTGGATGTAATAAAGGTGACTGATCAGTTGACCATGAAATGGGGAGACCATCTTGGGTGATCTGGTGGGTTCAATGTCATCACATGAGTCCTCGAAAGCAGAGAACTCTCTCCAGCATGGAAGCATAAGAGATATAGCAGAAGAAGTCAGAAAGATTCCAAGTTTCAGAAGGTTTTGAAATACTCTTGCCAATTCCAGATGGAGGGCCACACCTGAGGACCAGAGAGAGGTCATGGGGAGCTAGGAATACTTCTCAACCAACAGCCAGGAAGGACACACAACCTCAGTCCTACAACAAAAGGAACTGCATTCAGCCAACAACCTGAATGACCTTGGCGGTAGATTACTTCCCAGATCTTGCAGGAAAAAAACACAGCTCTCCTGAGAGCCTGGTTTTAGGTCAGTAAAACTTGTGTTAGAAACTTAACCTATAGAACTGTGAGATAAATTTGTGTTGTTTAAAGCCACTGTGTTTGTGGTGATTTGTCATGGCAGCAGTAGGCTGCTAATATTGCTAATATGCGAGACTTCATTATTCTAACCTATACCTGTGTCTCCTACTCTCTCTGGGAGTTCCCACCTCCTCATTTCTCTTTGCTGCATTCTAGAGAGCTTGCTTGCATGTATCTCACAGTTCCCCAATCCATGATCCACTGTGTAGGTGTTTAGCCTGTCCTTTGAGTTTTTATTGCAATGACTAGAGTTTCTATTTCCGGAAAACCCTTTTTAATAAAATGTATCTTTTTAAAAGTGATTGCTTCACCATGTTTATGGATCTCGCTCTTCATAGACTGATTTCAGCGATACCTACGTTGGTCATGTGTAGTTTTTATCTGAATATCCCAACACCTGGGAATCCTTTGACTCTAAATTCCTGGTTTCTTGTTTCGGCTAACTTCCATTAGGGGTTGTTTCCTTGTGTTGTTTCCCACCCCACCCCCTTGTTCTCTGACTCAATATTCTTGGGCAAGAAGTTTATTTTTCTGGGGGCGCCTGGGTGGCTCAGTCGTTAAGCGTCTGCCTTCGGCTCAGGTCATGATCCCAGGGTCCTGGGATCGAGCCCCGCATCGGGCTCCCTGCTCGGCAAGAAGCCTGCTTCTTGCCTCTCTTCTTGCCCTCTCCCACTCCCCCTGCTTGTGTTCCCTCTCTGGCGGTCTCTCTCTCTCTCCGTGTGTGAAATAAATAAATAAAATCTTAAAAAAAAGGAAGAAGTTTATTTTTCTGGAAGCCTCAGCTTCCCCATCAGCAAAGCTGCGTGCAAATGCCATTTTCCCAGTGTTACCTGGCAAGTAAGAACAGAACCAATCATCAGCCCTATTTCTTCCCCCCGTACTATTTAGATATCCATACCCTACAGGTTCTAGGAGTCCTACTACCTGTGTGAGAGCTTCCTGTCTGCTCCAGACCACATTTAATGCCCCCATTCTCTGAGATCTTACTCTTGTCCTGCGTTCTCCCGTACTGCCCCACAACAGTTTCCTGCGCTTATGCCTGTCACCCCCCACAAGTTATTTTGAGCTCCTTAAGGGTGGGGACTGAGCCTTATGCTACCTGCTGATGTTTTCCATGTTTCCTACCATAGTGCTAGGCTGGGAGCAAGCCACATATCACACAAGGGGCCCCTTGTGCTGGGCAAGTCTCTGAACCACTGATACTTAGTACTCTTCTTCATAAAACAGAGGTAGATTTGTCTAACAGAGAGAGGCACTTTAAAAAGAAAATGAAATAAGAGATATGAAGAATTGGTAAGTACTTGATGAATAAATAGCTTCCTTCAAGACTATTGCCAGTCTCCTAGCAATCTCTTTCATTCGTGGCCAGGCAATGATTTTATACATATTATACTGAAAGAAACATAGATAACAGAAATGATACAGATGAGGTAATCATACAGATAAGGCAACTAAGCCTTCGATGGGTTAACTAACTCATTCAGCATTACACAACTATAAAGGGTACTTGAATCAAGGATGCTGTGACTCCAAATCTGGGAAGAGGGGAAGGATTCTAGAAAAGGAAAAGTCTTATTTTTGATTAGTGTTCCCACTAAGACATATTCACTAGACCTGCTCTAGAAGGTCAACACCAAAGAATAGAGAGAGGAATGACTGATGAAACACTGGGTCTCTCCAAGGGTTATGGACAGTACAAGTAGGTCTAGGGACCGTCTGCCTGCCATATCACATCCGTTCCCTGCACCCACGCAAATCTGATCACAAATTGGAGCTCAGCAGCAAATCAAATCTCAGAAATCGGACATGGACCTAGATCTAAATTTTCAGGTCATTACCTGTCGTTTAAAACACTGCTTATTGTTTACGCCATCATTCATTTATTGTACGATCATGATATCTGAATCCAAATTATACTCCGAATCCACATCTCTATCTAAACAGTGGTGGGTAATTCCAGTATCAGCCATTTACAGGAGCCCCATCCTTTCCTTCAGTCTTAGCAGATTTACACGTGCTTGCGTGGTCCCCAGAAAAATGAGGAAACAAAAATTCTTTCCATTCAAACATTCTCATCATGGACATTTTTACTTTTAAAGCCAGGCATGGACTTTCATAGCTAGTAGCGCTCTACTAGGCTTCCCAAAACCTGAGAACCACGCCTGACTTTGGCCATCCTGGTGCCTCCGGTTTTGCTTCCTATAAGTATGGTTTGACCACTGTCTGTGCTAAGGACACCAGGTATGCTGCCAAGCAGTGGTGTGCTGTCCCGGCTGGATGGGGCAAGCTCACACAACTCTGACTCTTCTCCCAGTTCCATGAGAGAGAAACTCTGTTATTATGAAGATGTTATTCTTCTAAGTTTTCCACAGTGACATTCCGTGTGGGTGTGTGTGTGTGCGCGCACACGCGCGCGCTCACACGTGCACCTTGTCTTTCTCTTTCTCTGGATCCCAGTGTCTTCCTGGACATTTCTAAATTCTGCTTTGTCACAGATATTCCCTATGACAAGAGGACACAGAACCTCCTACACACAGAGCCTCCGACAAGTTTAGTTAAGGAAGTGGGAAGGGAAAGAAAAATATACTTTAAGAAAACCATAGATTAGGGGCGCCTGGGTGGCTCAGTCGGTTAAGCGGCTGCCTTCGGCTCAGGTCATGATCCCAGGGTCCTGGGATCAAGCCCCACGTCTGGCTCCCTGCTCGGCGGAGAGCCTGCTTCTCCCTCTCCCTCTGCCTGCCACTCTGCCTGTTTGTGCTGTCTCTCTATCTGTCGAATAAATAAATAAATAAAATCTTTAAAAAAAAAAAAGAAAGAAAACCATAGATTAAACGTCCCCAATTTTCTACTACACATTTGCTGAGACGGAGGATCCTATTCCCAAAGCAAATGCCATTCTTTGCCAAGAGCACAAAAAACAAATAGGTGACCCATGGGTCAGATATGAAACACAAATAAGCTTTGTTTCATCTGCATAGTGTTTTAAAACAAGAGCAAGCCAGTTGGATTTTTTTTAATAACAGATGAAATGCCCACAAATTAAGATAAACAGGATCGTCATTCTCCCGGGCAAAATCAGTTGGGTCTAAGGAGTCTGGGCTCTTCAGACAGGACAAGCCTCCTCCTTAGGTGGGCACAGACCTCCGCTCGCCAACCCGCCTCACTCAGGTGATCATACACCTTAGCTCACAGGCACTTGAACTGTGGCCCCTGGCTCAGAAACGGGGAGTTGGCGGCTGCTCATTTCACTTTTCCAGGAGAAGAAGAGCTGGAGAGGTATGGTGGGGACGGCTGCATGAGGGTGTGGGTGCGTGTACTTAATGCCACCGAGCTGAGCTGAACACCTAGAGATGGTGAAGATGGTAAATTTTATGATCACTGTATTTTACAATTAAAAAAAAAAAAGAGAAGTCTTAGTACTCGATTTGGGTGACAAAAATTCCAGACCCTTTGGTTGACTATCTAGTTAAACCTCAGTGACGTGAAGATCCTTTAGCGCATATATGTAACTCTGTGTGTGCCTTCTCATTTGTTCTATGTTCTCTCACCTCCCCAGGCAATGGTGAAGCAAATGTTTTAGGGGAACAATGTCTGCTACAATGTAAAGTTCAGTGACCTGAAGACATCTTGGGAAGTGAGAATAATTTAAAACTTCCTAGGACATCATAATTATTAACACAGATATGGAGGTGTCATCATTATTTCTCAATCTGTGCTTATGGCCCTCCTAAAAAGGTAGGCCCACCTTGCTTGCCATTTCAACCTTACACCCACGGCGAGTGTGAGGTGTCATGGCTGGTGAGTGTTTTCCAGCTTGGGAATGGGTCGCCGTCCTCATCAGGCTCGGTGAAGATTTATATAGGTGACACTGGGGAGGAGGGGGAGGGGGAGGAAGGGAAGGAGCTCAGAGAACCTTTTGCTACATTTTTGAGGTAAACAGTAAAGGGCAAGAAGAAGCTCCAGGGGAATCCTGCTATTATTTTCTTAGTCCTACTTGCATTTGCAGCAGTGAATCACCTGCAGATGAGAATGGGCACAGGAGGGGTATCGGCAGCTTGTGTTCACAAAGGAAACAGCCTGTCAGACCCTCCAGAATCCAATAGCCTGGGGTGTGTGGGAGCTGAGTGACCTCTGACTTTCAAGAGGCTAACAGAAAAATCAGGACATGCAGTCTCCCCGCTCACTCAGTGAGCATATGCGGGAGATGCAAAGATCAGAAGGAATTATGGGCAGAGGATGCCTCCACATCTTGCCTGCAAGATTCAAAGATAGCAGATCATTCTTCAAGACTACTGGCCCCCATGGAGATGAAAGTTGGGTTAAAAAAGGGTTAGAAGGACCGCTTCCCTGTTGGTGAAATGGGAGGGAAACTGAGCTGTGTTCAGTATTTGAAGTCTCTTTGTGCCTCTGACAGACAAGATCCTGGGGTGGGGCGCAGAGCATCATAAATGCTCTGCTGGCCTGGATGACCTCGTAGCGGATGGACTGACTCGCCAGGAAGAGGTGGACAGAGTGAGAGATGAAGATGCCAGAGTCATGGATAGGGTCTAAGACCTGAGTGACCCTGTGATGGGAGCAGCATGCCGTCCCTGCCAGAAACTCCCTGCACACGTGTGAAGACCTGACCTCACGGAGACAACAGGGCTGCACTCAGGTAAGGTCCAGTGGCCCAAGCTGAGGCCCAAGAAGTCGCTGGCTCTTAGGCCTGGGATCTATCATCTTCATTCGCCGTGTCAGCTGAGAACAGGGTTCCTGTCATCTCAGCCTCGGACCCCATTCTTGTATGTGTGGCCCTAGTGTGTGTTCTCTTGTCTCTATACTTCTGTGTCCCTTGGGCCTCTTCTCTCCGCTCCCAGTGCTGATGACAGTTCAGCGAGGTAGCAGCTCATTGACTGTGGTTCATTCCAACAGTCCAGACGTATTCATCCTGAATCCTCTGATGCAATGTGGGACACCACTCTTCCTGCAGCTCTAGGGACTCTTGCATTTACTGGAAGAGAAGACATGTACTATTTTCTACGCACCTGCCCCGAATGTAACACATCTCCCCATCCGTGTACTCTTCAGAATATGCAGTGATGCTGGCGTTGTCAAAGAACAAATCGAGTATGTACACAAAATTAAGTGTGCATAAACTGATTACATGTGCACCACATCACACATGGATTCTGTTCTCTAATCAACTCCTGCTTTTTATTTTGTGTAATACTGCCCGCTGGCTAAGTCCCAGCCTGTGGGTGGTTCTTGGAGGCCTGGCACCTTCACCCCAGGCCTCCTAAGGGCCCAGGTCCAGGTTCTGGTGTCTGAGCTGGCCCTCCAAGAGCGAAGGTGGGTGAGCTGGTGGGCTTTCTGCACTTTCCGAAGCCACTTTGGAGAAAGAAGATGTAGGTGTAGGAGGAAAACAATCTGCTTCTGCAAAGCTGATGGATATCTCCATGGTCATCTATTTTTAATAAATCTCTCACTCTGTTAAGATGCTTGCTTCTCATCCTCTCCTCCCCAACCCAACTCTATCAGTAACAGCGAAGGCCCTGGATGATTGCCTTCTCATTGAGAAAACTGAGCCCCCTTCTCTTGGCTTCCTGTTCGGTTCCCTTGTAATCCAGTACGCATGCAAACAGTCCACTTGGTTGCTTTTAGCTCATGGGTTCTGCTTTAATGGGCAAGCAAGTCCTCAGTCAGCCTTTAAGAGCATCACCTCTTGGAAATGCACTCACCCATTTGCTAGTTTGTCAGAGCCAGGTCTACGATAATTACCCAAGGTAATGAACAGACCTTCCTCGCTGGGAGAGGACGAGACACAACCCACGGACAGATACTCCACTGCCAGGAAAAAAGGTTCCTCAAAAAATGTTCATGAAAGTACTGATAATAAATATAGTCTCTCAGGACAAAATGTGCAGGTTGGGACAGGCTATAGCTGTTGCTGCCTGAGGGATCAGCACAGGGTGGTGGCATCTGCAGAGCAGGGAAATGGCCACTAATTCCAAGGATGCTCTATTTTCCTTGTGCATCTAGTAATAAATAATGAAGTACTGTCTTCCAGAAACCTTGGGAGGGTTTCTATGTTGTCATCTCATGCCAAGAACTAAAATTTCCAGCAAAGATTGTAGCAAAGGGTGGAAGACCAGGAACCAAGACCAAACATTTATTGGATTTTCCAGGTTTGTGCACTTTCGATGAGTTTCTTATGAAGCTAAACTAAAACATAATGTGGTTCTTTTCCTTCTTGAGTTTGTTGGTCATAAGGGCTAGGAAACAATTATTCTGGGTGGACACCACCTACAGCAGGTGAAAATTTTCAGTGCTTCCCTCCCCCAAGGAGGTATGTCCGCTGACTGACGGAAAGTGTGTATTTGTGAGACACCAGAGGGAGGGGTCGGGGCTTCATTTTCCTGTGTAATCAGATAGTTTCTTGGAAGAAAGACGCTTTGGTAAAGGAATCACACTTTGAGGATGCTTTGGCAGTGTGCTCACGGATCAAGAACACAGGTGTGAGGGCAAGACAGGTTTGCCCTAAGCAATAAGATCTAAGAAAAACAATTCAAAACAATTCCTTTTGCTCTCAAGTGGACGGCCACCCACAAGCCCCTCTTGCACAGTATTTTAGAGCCACCACTGTTGAAGCCGGAACATTCTGTGGGAAATACACATTAGACGCCTACTGAAAACATAACAACAGCTTCCATCTGGTGGCCTTTAACACAACTAACAGGTCCCTCTGCATAGCCTTGTGACCAGCCAGGCCCCCGTGGGCGGCATTAACCCTTATGCTGAATCCTCCATTGGCTTTTCTCTCATTTCCTATCTCCATGCTTCGCCCTGCTATACTTGGTCTCCTCTTATCACAACGGCCTTCTCCTCAGCCCACCCCCCTTCTGAGCTGCGCAGGTGCACTGGGGACCCTATCTTCTTGCTGCATTTATCTTGCTAGAAAGCGATAGGCAACTTGAAGGTGAATATTTAATCCGGTATTTTACTGCTGGACAATGGGGAGTTTGTTATATGTTTTCAAAACCTATTGTGCTAAATTAGCATTCTTTTCAGAGAAAGCAGAATATAGCCTTGACTATTTGTGGGAAAGTGAGGCAGTGGGTTTTGAATGAGAGTACAGGTGTGCGTGCGTGTGTGCGCGCACGCGTTTGCGGGGGCGGCAGGGGAGAGACAGCAGAGAGACAATGATGGGGAAGAAAGGAGACTACTGCAGAGAAAGAAAATAGGATGATTACACCAACATTTTCTTCATCCTTTTCAGCGAGTAACAAGCACTGAAAACAATCTGCTCTGTGAAAAAACATGTATGGGTGAAGAAGTCACTAGAATACTGGAGATTACTTCTTCAGGGGACCCAGACGGCACCATTAACAATTCCCATGGGAGGAAAACTTTTTTGCTTTCTTCCCTTCGAGCTCAAGGGTGGAAGACCTCTAAAAATAGTTTTCTTGACAGTTTTTACCAGCTTAAGTCACCAGTACCCAGACTTCAACAAATCCCCAAATGGAAAGGGCAGGAGGCCGTACAATATGCAGACCTTAGTGAGGACATTTCGGTAGCTGAAATGAGTGTCTTAGGTTTTAGAGCGATTTTTGCATGTGTTTTATGTGATCCTCTCTGTACTATCTCGCCTTCCACGGAACTTGTCCGCAGAAACAAAGCCTGTGTCTCCCTGCCACGGGCAGTTTATCTATCATTTAATGACCTCTGCAAGGGGTGGTAGAAGAATCAAAGGAAAATGTAGAGATCCCCCAGACAAACACAAAATAAAACTCAAGCAACAAAAAGCTTGCAGTCTGACTAGGTGGACAAGACAAAGACCTCAGGGATTATTCAGCAGCGTGGTTTGCCAAAAGTTAGTGCACAGGAGTGGGGAGTACGTCTGATAAGATGTTATCAGTAACACAGTTTCAGGCTTTAAAAGCCAAGGCAAGAACATTGTGCAGAGATGCACCGGCTGTTACAGATGAATTCGTCTCGTGCTCTGTTTAGAGCAGACTTTGGATGCTAACCTAATCTGGATATGTACTCAAACTGACCTTTGTTATTAGATGTGTGACTACATATGCCATTAATCTTGGTGACAAATTTTCACCTGTACGGAGTATTAATACTACCAAAGAGGATATATGCAGGAAATGAAGCTCAGCCGTCCCACACAGTAAGTGCTCAGCAAAGATGAGGATGAGGGGAGCATGACAACTGGGGCGGGGACCCCAACTGTCTCAACCGAGACGCTCCTGAAAGCATAGACGGAGTCTGGGCTTTGCATGCACACAGCCTATTTGGAAGGGGTTCCCAGGAAGCAGTACTGGGAAAGGGAGATGCAAGGGAAAAAAATCACCCAAACAAGTCTTATTAATGAATTCATTCCTCTTCTGAGCAACCAGCTTTCAGTCTCCCTGGGAGAGCCTCTTGAATTGTGTAGAATCCACCTTAGCAGAAGGTGGGGAATTGGGAGGCAGTTACCAAGTGACCACTGGCCTCCATGGGTTTAAGTCTGCCTTCAGCAGGGAGCCCAGACCTGCACCCAAATTTCTGGGTGGGTGTGCTCACAGCTGAGCAGCCCTCAGCTCTCTGGGGACCATCTCCAGACAGTGAAGTGGAAAGAACTGGAGCCATGGTGGCTTGATGTGGGACACTGGCCACGTGCCGGGCTCTGCACCTCAGGGGCACTCAGGCCACGTGGGCTCTGGGGCCGTGCATTTGATGGTGATTTTCTCAGATTCACAGTCCAAATCAGCTCCACATACCACACTGCTTGTGAGGAGTATGTTGTATTATGGATGCCTTAAATTTCTTTTCTTTCTTACTCAACAAAACATCCATGTCACCCTCCCTCTACCCTTGAAATGGATGTAATTATTCAATCTTTTGAACTCCTTGTGGAAATACACTGTTTCTCTCTCAGGAGAACTTTTCTCTTAGGATACTTCTATATTCTACGAGTATTATAGATACTTGAAGAGTTACATTAAGGTTATAACTAACATTACTGGACACCTGCTGTTCAATAGATGATATTGATTTTCATGCATTAAATTTAATCCAACAACTTCTCCAAGGGTGGTAGTTTCCATGAAGGGAAATTGAGACTTGAGTTGGATAATTACCCTGCAATCATGGCACCGTGTAAAGTGTTGAGATTGTTAAGAATGGCTCGGTCCAAAGTCTGGCCTGTAATCTCCCCAGCAGAGGCCATAAATGTAAACAACCCACAGGCTTTGCAAGAGACATTAACTGCATTAATCGGGTTATGTGGGTACAGGCAAACCAGGAGAGCATATGAATCTGGGAATGTACAATATGGACTCAGTTCCAGGTAATTACTGTGCTGTGGAAATTCAGGCAACAGAAGCCCGTGATCCAAAATTGTATTTAAAATCTCACAATTTTTAACTTCTGATAAATAATCAACACCAAAAGAAATCAAATCTGTGAGGGTCAAAAAAACACATCAATGCTCACGATGGGAGTCTGAGGGTCACTCATGTTTGCCTTCTGTTCTAACCCGCATGCGGCTCTGTAAAGGTTTTGTTTACACTATACGGTAGTCTACTAAGTATGCAATAGCAAACAAAGAAACAAAAAACAAAACACAACAACAACAACAAAAAAGCAATGTACATTGCCTTAATTACAAAATACTTTATTGCTCAAAACGCTAATCATTATCTGAGCTTTAGCCAGTCACGGTCTTATTGCTGGTGGAGGGTCTTGTGTCTCTCTTGATGGCTGCTGACTGATCGGGGTGTTTGGTGTGGTTGTGGCAATTTCTCAAAGTAAGAGTGAAGTCGGCCTCATCAAGGGACTCTTCCTGTCAGGAACGAGTTCTCTGTAGCATAGGAAGTCCTTTGTTGTCACTTCAGCAATCTTCACAGCACCTTCACCAGTAGATTCCATTCAATGAAACCACTGTCTTTGCACATCCACGAGAAGCAACTCCCCATCCGTTCAAGTTTGATCACAAGATCAGAGCAGATCAGCAGATCTTCAGGCTCCACTTCCGATTCTAGTTCTCTTGCTGTTTCCACCCCATCTGCAGGGACTTCCTCCACTGAAGTCTTGAACCCCTCAAAGTCATCTCTGAGGGCTGGAATCAAGTTCTTCCAAACTCTTGTTAATGTTGATGTTCTCACTTCAACCCATGAATCACATATGTTCTTAATGACATATAGAAGAGTGATCCCTTCCCAGAGGTTTTCAAGGTACTCTGCCCAGATCCATCAGAGGAACCACACTATCTATGGCAGCTATAGCCTTACAAAATGTATTTCTTACATGCTAAGACCTGAAAGTTGAAATGACTCCTTGATCCATGGACTGCAGAAAGGATATTGTGCTAGCAGGCATGAAAACAACATTAATTTTGTTGTACATCTCCATCAGAGCTCTTGAGTGACCAGGGGCATTGTTAATGACCAGTAATACCTTGAAAGAAATCTTTTTATTCTGAGCAGAAGGTCTCAACGATGGGCTTAAAATGTTCAGTAAACCATGCTGTAAACAGACAAGCTGTCATCCAGGCTTTCTTGTTCCATTTCTAGAGCACAGGCAGAGTAGGTTTGGCATAGTTCTTTTTTTTTTTTAAGATTTTGTTTCTTTGAGTGACAGAGAGACAGAGACAGAGAGAGAGAGAGAGAGAGAGAGCGCAAGCAGAGGGAGGGGCAGAGGGAGAAGCAGACTTCCCGCTGAGCAGGGAGCCCAGCCTGGGGCTCGATCCCAGGGATCAGGACCTGAGTCAAAGGCAGCAGCGTAACTGACTGACTCACCCAGGAGCCCCACTGTTTCTCTTTCTTATCACTTGTATGTTCACTGGAGTAGCACTTTTAATTTTTATCAAGACTTTTCTTTTGTGTTCTGTCAAAGAACAAAAGTTCAGCTGAATGAATCTGAATATTGAACTGGCTTTATTAGGAGATCCACGAACGGTGCCGCATCCCAGCTAGCAAGTGGAGGGGAGTGGCAAGAAGTCGTGCAAAGTGGAAGGTGTTTGAAGGTGGGAGGACAGGCAAAAGAAGTTATTAGCAAAAGAAAAGAAAGGATTGTTCTAGGTTAGGTCTGCTTCCCTCAGGGAGAGGGGGAGAGAGTCTTATTAGGTGGATTACCTTCCTTTGGCACATGGAGAGGGACCATGAGACAGATTACCTCACTGATGCTGATCAGAATATTCCTGACTGACAGGTTAACAGTACATTTCTGGGGGCGGCTGGAAATGCAATCAAGTTAGGTATTAAACCCATTTGGTGACTTGTCCTAAGTGATTGATTCCATTGTAGGCTGGTGGTTTTCTTTGTAACAATTCCCCCTCTTTTGGTCAGACTCTCAGTTTACCTGAGAGAGGTGATAAAAATTTAAGGCATTAGACCCACTTTCAGCTCGAGCTTTGAAATTGCTGAAATGTTTGTTGTTCCTTCTGTGTGGCATCCATAGGTCATCCCATTTTTGCTTAATCTCTGTGATATTCACAGGGTCACAGAAGTCAGTCATTCTCATTGCTTCTCCTCCAATGTTCCAGTCTTAGGGAGATCATGTGCTTGGTAGTTAGTGGCCATGAACATGCATTAAGAGCTTTTGAGAGGGGCGCCTGGGTGGCTCAGTTGATTGAGCGACTGCCTTCGGCTCGGGTCATGATCCTGGAGTCCTGGGATCGAGCCCTGCATAGGGCTACCTGCTTGGCGGGGAGTCTGCTTCTCCCTCTGACCCTCCCCCCTCTCATGCTCTCTCTCTCTCAAATAAATAAATAAAATCTTAAAAAAAAAAAAAGAGCTTTTGAGAGGATACAATGCACCAGGAAGAGCTTTATGATAACTGTAAGCAAGGTATTTCCCAATGTTTGCAGTATACTTCAGAGCCGTTGTCCCTAGGATCCAAACCAATTAAAGAAAGAACCCATTGAAAGAGTCATTCTTTTAAGCCAAGTGACTTGCTCAGTAATCTTACATAAGTGAATTTCAACTTCCCCATCAGGGTCAATCTGAGTATAGAACATAGTGTTGGTCAAGCACAGACACCTCCTTCCTTATTTAAAGGATATCCTATTTTCAAGAAGTTTGGCGAGAGAGACTAAGGATTTTTAATGGGCAACTACTGCTTTAGCAGTGGATTCCGAAATTGCAGGAATTTAGAAGTTCTTGATCATAGCCCATTTACATCTATCGCTAGGCAGGGAAGTAGGGACCTGCTGAAGGAGTGAATCCTGAATCATGAAAGCCTCTTTGGTAGGCCTTCTCTAACTCAGACAATGCAAAGTCAGGGGAGTTGACCAATAAGATGTCTTACTTTGCCTCTGAAAAACAGGCAGTACACTTAGATTGTCTCCCAGCCTCAAATCTAAATTCCAGGTGCCACCTCCTTAGCAGTGGCCTGAGAGATACAGATGAGGGTGTTATCTTTCTAGGCCAGTGCCAGAGGAACAGAGATGAAAAGGAAAAGGGTTTCATGATTAGTTAAAATATGAAGTCTTGGGCAGAAGCAGTCTACCTGGATGTCAGCTACTTGCCTTCCTCCTAGATTTGCTTCCGACATCTTCAGCATCCTGTGGTTTTTAACAGCGTTAGTCGTCAGGAGCACTTGGCAAGGTCCCTTCTTATGGGGTTCGAGAGCTGTCTCCCTCTCATGACATTTCCAGAATACCCAGTTCACCAGGCTCTAGACTGGGACGAATAGGGTCCTTTGAATTGGGACCTGGGAAAACTTCTTGAACCTGTTGATGATAGGCTTGAGTGTAAGGCGTTGGAGACTTACAGGAGCTGGTCATCCTAGCAGGAGACAACAGGGATCAGCAGAAATTTGTATACCATTAGACACCAGTCTGCAGGTGCCCATGTCATGTGGAGTATGTTTTTTCCCAACGGCAAACTGTGGACACACAGCAAGACCAGAAGCAATGCCTTAGACCAGGGAAGTCCAGCAGTTTTGGCAAGTTTAGAAATTTTAAGTTGGAGGATCCTATCAGTTCTCTCAACCTTGTCTGATGATTGACATGATCGTATCGTGGTAATTTTAAGAAGCTGGCAGGGTTTTCATTACATTCATACGATTTGCCCAGTGAAGTGGGTGTTCCGATCAATGGAGATCATGGAGAACAAACCCCAAGTGGGAAACACATTTTCTAGCAGTTTCTCAGCCATGTAAGCACATCAGCCTCACAGCAGGGGAAAGCTTCAGTCCATCCAGAAAACACACACGCATTAAGAACATATTGATAACTCATACTGAGTGGTAGCCAGATGAAGCCTAGCTGCAGGTGTTCAAAGGGTCCAGAGGGAAACGGTCTGAAGCCTCCGGGAGCAAAAGTAGTTTTTCCAAAATGATAGACCTAACAGGTCAGGCATCGCTGGTTGTCAGTTTTTGCAATTTTATAGAAGTCTCCTCACCAATTCATAATTTCAGTCATTTTAAATGCACTAAGCATTTAAGGTGAAGGATTGCAACCCCCGCCCCACCCCCCCCCAATTTGCCAGAACGCCAGGGAGAATCAACTGGCCATCCTGGGTTTCCCAGAGCCCTGTCTGTTTAATTTACAGGCATTGTCTGTCCATCTTAATTTCTCTGCTGCAGGAGCAGACTGTTGCCATGTCACACGAACATCAGGATGGCAAAAATCTGGCTCCAAGGGGTCGCTTTTTGCAGAAGCAGCATGGACTTCATGCCCCTGAGCCACAGTCTTTATAAACTCTACATGGAAGTCAGCAGGGGCATCCCTTAATACTCTGGTTCAGTCCTTTCCCTGTGAGCCTCAGTTTTGATGACAGCAATTCAGAAGGTAAAGGGGATAATTACAAATGACAACGTTATACCAGGACATATCAGATTTCTAGGTATTTCACAGATTTTCTAGAACACTTCCAGACCTGTACAAATACAACATAAAGAGGACCTAGTATCATTTCTTACTTGTCAGTACTTCCCATGTACTTTAACATTATCTAATAAGCCTGGTTAGTTGAACAAATCCTTTGAAATGTCCCAAGGATACTCTGGAAAAAAATCCCAAAGTATTTCCAGGCCCAAAAGACTTCATTTACAATTCGATTTTGATTAGTTTGTCAAAAATACCAACAAGCAAAAAAAACAAAAAACAAACAAAAAAACCCAACAACACTTGGTCAAATAGGACCACAGGTCACTGAAACAACAAACTGTCTACTTAGCCACTGACAGTTAAAGATTCTGCAAACACAGAAAGTTAAAAGCTGAAAAAGCAAACAAAAAAATAAAACCTTAGCTTTTCTTAACAGAGTTCAGCTTTCTTAAGGAATCAAAGACCTCATAAAGTCACGTAAAATTATCTTGACAATACCCAGAAATTTTGCTCTCCAGGCATATTACTTAAAAGGAAAACCAACAAAAAAACCTTTTACAATCTCTTATCAAACAAAAGCTGACCAATAGTCCAAGAAAACTTTGTCCTCTTAGAAAGAAAACTAAGTTCTAATTTTGCACCAACCTACTTCTGATATTAAAATTCATTTATAATTTCATTTTAATCTTAGCCTGCTTGACCACACATTAAAGTTCCTTTTCAAAGACTCCTGTCCCACCAACTGTCTACAGCTTTCACTTCTGCAATCAGATTTTGTCCTATGCTTTTCCTCTTTAGTGTAGTAACTGCTATTTCATTATTTTATCTTATTTGGAAATGATCTAAATACTCAATCAATTTCCGTCTTGGGATTTAACCTAGCTAGACTCTAAAGTTTCAAGTTACCTCCAAAACCCATTCAGGTAATTATAATACATAATTTAATTTGTTTAACTGCACTGTGTTCATTGTCGATAACTCTAAAGACAGGACTATAAACCAACAAACTGAAACTAACTTTAATTTACTGAAGATTATCCCAGGATACGTGAACTTGGAAAACATTTGGGTTAGTTTCTGTGACATTTCTTAGAGTTTTCATGAATAGTGATTTACATAGTGCCTGTTTGTTTAAGACTATGAAAGAGAGACCTTTTACAAATTGTTGGCAATACCATCTGGAGGTAAACACACATCTGCAACACATTTATAGGAACACATGAACATACAGATAAAAACCGAGACCTCATAGCTTCGGTTTTTAAAACCACTGCCATGAACAAAACTCACTCATTATAAAAGTTGGATCCAAATTTGTTTTTCCGGTATATGGGAAAAGGTACAATTACCTGCCTAGATGGTTAAAGCTTTTTCTACCAGTATTTGTGGAGAAGACACAGGATCTGCATTTGTCCTTGACAAGTCCAGTTCCAAAAGACCTTTCCCCTTTTGTTTTTTTGATAAGAATTACTGCCTTCAAATCTGCATTTTAAAGAGATAGCCTTGATAAGAGTCTCCGAGACCAGATAGATCATTTACATTTCATTTTTTTTTTTTTGGAAGGGCCAATTGCAGCAACCTTTAATTTCATTTTTTCCAATTAATTTACATTTCAAAGGCAGAGGAGAAAAACACAAGCCCCTCCTAGAAGGAGGTTTGTTCCAGTAAAGGCCAGAGTTTTTACAATGCTTGGGAGCCTTGTGAGATTAAACAGGGAGGTTTTGGAATTGGTAAAAAAAAAATATATTGGTAGGCTTTGAATTGTTCCTGGAGCCACACCTCTGGTCCTGCAAGGACAGGAGATGCAAAATCGTCTTAAGGCCTTTTGTTACAGGTACCTTTGCCCTCTTGAGTTTTTCATTAGCCTTTAGCAATAAATCTTTCAACGAAACTATTTTGGAATTTTGAAACCTTTTGGAGCCTGCTACATGGCAATTAAAGTAAGTATCCCATTCTGTTTTTTTGTTTGCTTTCAAGGGCATTTCTTAAATGATCTTATTTAATGAGAATGTCCCTGACAACTGACCATTGTAATTCCAGGTCATCTTTGGTAAAATTTTTCCATCTTGCTAGATATCGGCAACTTTCGGGACTATGGTTCTTACACATAAAATAAGCAGGTGTGCTGGAAGGATATAAAACTTCGTCCATCTTCTCACTAGGCCTTTGGGTTCCTCAGAGCCAAACTAATACCTAAATAGAGATGAAGGTGAAGCCCCAGGTTGTTGACTTGTCCTAAATGACCCCCACAGGGCTAGGGACCTGGGGGGTGCTTTACAGTGTACCTCACTGCACGGAAATGTTCTTGATTGGCAGGTAACCTAGTGCCTGTCCAAGCCGTCCCGTGACCAACTTATCCTATCACGGATCCTTGGAGATGGTGAGTGCTCTAATAGCCTCTAAATGCTGACCTGTGCCCATCAGTGTCTGTGGCTTTATTTTTGGCTCCCGAGATTCCCTTTAGCGGCAAGTGGCCTTTATTTAAAGCAATCCCAGAGGCCCTGCACTGGCCCCAGTTGAGCTGAAATCAAACCCAGTTTGGTCCCGGACCCAGGTGAGTTCTTGGCTGTGACCCTGTCAAGTCGTCCGGTGACCATGAGCAATTCTCAATGTGGACCAACTCAGCAGGCTTCAGGGAAATGGGGAGCACAGACTAGGCCTGGAGACAGGACTAAGCCAGGACACCCCAGTTCAAGGAGACTGCCAAATACAACTGTAGAAGGGGCTCTAACATGGAGCTGTGGGCTGAACCAAGGGCGAAGGGCCGGCACTCTGCTAGAGCCTCCTGTTACTCTCGAGGGCTCTGTGAACCCTGGGCTGCAAGGCTAATTAGATCTAGAGCTCCAACGCAAAAAGACCAGAGCTCAGACCAACAGGAACTCACCAACGGGCCTTGGAAATGGCAAAAAAGACAGTGAACTCAAACCTGTTTGCAGGGCACCATGTCTGTGTTTCTCTTTGTCCCCAAGTGCTGACAGAGGTTTGCTTCGGGTCCCAACGCTGCCACCAAATCTGCTAAAGAACAAAAGTTCAACTGCATGACTCTGAAGGTTTAATTACCTTTGTTAATCAATTTAGGAGGCAGACAGTATCCCATCGGGCAAATGGAGAGGAGCTCTGAGGAAGTGTACAAAATGGAAGGTTTTTATAGGAAGGAGGATGGGCCAAGAAAGTCATGAGCAAAAGAAAAAGAAAGGATTGCTCAAGGCAAGGTCACCTTCCCTTAGTGGGTAAGGGCAGGAGGCCTTATTACGTGGATGAGACCTCAGCTTCCTTTGGTGGGGGATTAAGAGGGCTCATGTGACAGATCACATCACTGAAGCAGAAAATCCTCGGCTGACCATTTAAGACAACATTTCTGGGGAAGTCTGAAACTGCAATTAGGTTAGGGGTGAAGCCCCAGGTTGTTGACTTGTCCTAAATGACACCATGTTGGGCCTGTGTTTTTCTTTTTAACAGTTCACAACTGGGCTAACTGTGTGGTCAAGAGGCCTAGCTGTCGGCCTATCTTGGCGTTTGACATGCCTTCCTCTCTGAGCTTAATTATCTCTAGCTTTCGGTTGAAAAGTGAGAGAAGTGTCACTCTTCCTGTCACTTGAGCTGTCAGAGGTCACTGAGGTTAGGCATCGGACTGATTTCAATACTGCTGTGTCTCAGAGAGTAGGGTGGCTGGGGGAGAAGGAGAGAGTTGGGGCAGAGCTGGGTGCTGGAGCAGTCAAAACACACACAGCACTGACTGATTAAGTTTGTGGTCTTCCAGGAGCACACTTTGGGCATCCCAAAACAATTAGAATAGCAACATCAAAAATCCCTCACTACGGATTGCCCTAACAAATACAGTAATAATGAAAAATTTGAGATATTGTGAGAATTACCAAAATATTGTGAGACCCAAAGTGAGCAAATGCTGTGAGGAAAATGGCACCTGCAGACTTGCTTGATGCAGGATCGCCACAAACCCTCAGTTTGTAAAAAAAAAAAACAAAAACAACAAAACACAGTATCTGCGAAGTGCAACCAGACAAGGTGTGTCTGTAAGTATCCCAGGGCCTAGTTTTTGTTAAGCACTCGATGCAAAATAGCTACTTGGGAGGCATGTCATTATGACTCTTCTACTCCAGAATCCACATTGGCTCCCCATTGCCTGACACATCAGTTTCCATTTTAAATTCCTCACTAAGGCTGCCTGTTTGTAAATCATCACAATCTAGGCCTAATCTACCCCTCAAAATGCACTTCCCCCGATCCCAAACAAACACCCTTTGATTCAAGCAATTTTGTTTTTCCCTCCTTCCTAGGATTCTGGCCTCAGCATTTTGTTTATATTATTCTCCTCATTGGGTTGTTCTGGTTGCACATTTGTACTTTTTGTAGATGGTAGATGATGATAGAGAGATACATAGATAGATGATAGATAGATTACTGATAGATAAGAGACTTTAGAGTAAAGCAATCCAATGACACCATGTACTCATGGACTCTACTATTGAGAGAGACTTGTCCACTCTGGGCCTTAGTGTTTCTCTAAAACTGAGCTCCTACTACTAATTCTCCAGCGTTTCTGAGTGGGGGAAAGAACCTATTTCAGTACCTAGAACACAGAAATGTCTCCACTTAGTCATCTTCGCTCTCCTCTGTCACCGATCCCCAACCCTTACCCTCTGCAGCTGCAGGCTCTGTGGGCATCCCTAATTGCTCCAGGTCATTTATAATTGACTCTCTCCTGACAGCTCACAGCACTTTTATCTATGCTCTCATTTATTGTCATTCTGGTCCTTCTCAATGCTTACACTTTATCTCCTCAAATTATCTTCCATTTCCCAGCAGCAAGTGCGGAGACGGGTCCTCCCACTGCCCAGAGCAGGAGGCTGAGTGCCGCACACCTGAGCAGGGCCTGAAAGGAGGGGGGACCCGTCTTCTCACTCAAGCTCCACAGCTTGTGCTTGCAGAGTCTCCGAACCAGCTGCTCACCTGGGTCTTCTCATTCATTAAATGGAATCCATCCTTATGGAACCTGTCTACTGTACACAGTTGCTGAGGCCATGAGATACAAAAAAAAAAAAAAAGAAAGAAAGAAAGCATTTTACAAAGAAGTGTATTTTGACATGACCTTCCTTCCAGGATATAGGTCAGGACTGCTGATAGATGGGAAGCACTGGGGCCTGATCTGTATTCATGCCATTCCATCCTGGAAAGTAAGAATGATTGCGAGCCCTCCCTTTCCATATAGGTAAGGAAACAGAAGCTTAGAGATGGTGAGTAACTTTCCAAGATCTACAGCTAAGGAATGCAAGTTAATCCCAGGGCTGTTGGGCCTCAAAGTCTGTGACGATAGGATGCGGAAAAGGGGAGGTTTTAGGTGAAGAAAAAAAAAAATTATATTTGGTGAGTGCTCTCACTAAGATGCATTAATCGTCATGTCTAAACGGCTCTAAAAATATAAAGAAGAACGCGTGACAGATAAACTAAGAGTGGAAGTGGCTTTCTAAATGTTCTAAATGCCCTCTGTGCATGAGCTTCCCACAAGTGCTAATATCAGAAACGGTAGTGTTGCTGAGACAGGCTACCCCAGAGACAGGCTACCCCAGGCCATTGTGACATGAGGATTGCTGAATCGTTATGTTCCTTTTAAACACTGCTTACAATCCGACTGCAACACTAATTTATTTTAACATGACTGTTTCCATGTAAGGCTATTAGCTAGGTACGTATCTTAGTTGATACACTAATCATCTCTATAAATTATCTCCACTCTGTCTACAACCCCCATCTACCTGTGGGCGTCCCTGTTTCAGTCACTAATGAAAACTCTCCCTCTTACCACTTTTGACCACTTTGTGGTTGGCTTGAGTGCATCCAGAAGAAAAGGGAAGAAATTCCATTCCAATGCAGGCAATCCTTATAACCGCTGATTTTAGTGGTTAAAATTCAGTGCTGTCATGGCATAATTTACAAGAAATAGAATGCATCCCTCTTAATGGTGCACTGTGATTATTGATGAATGTGTGTTCTACTATAATGTTATCCCATTCGGGGCGCAGAATGGGATTTCCATCCCCGCCCCGCCGAAGGTGACCTCCTGCCCATGACGCTCAGTTCCCCTTGCCTCGTCCTCAGGCAGTTAGTGATGGGATTTCCAACAGGGGACGTTAGGTTTTCCTGCTCTAGAACTTTATATAACTGGACTCATAAAGTATTCATTCTACTGTGAGCGGCCTTTGCTATGGAGTGGCTCTCGCTCGCGACCCACACCTGCATTTCCGCATCCCCAGGCCTGGATGCCACCCCAGCAGGCTTCTGCTCCATGACCGGCTCAGGCAGAGAACCTCATGCGAAATCCTCAAGGTGTTTCAAAAATATATACATATAAAAGCAGGAAGGAAGCAGGAATGACAGGTTCCTTGCAGCAGGGAACCTATCATTTCTGCTTCCTTCCCTGCAACGTCTCTCTGTGTCAAGGAGCGCAAGGCTGTGCCCCAAAGTGTGTGGGATAAGAAGCAAAGTAAAATCAAAGTATCCCGAGAAAAAGCTCAGATTAGAATCTACACGGTGATTTTTATTCTAATTAATATAAATCTAACACTTATCCTGGAACACAGGAAGCCAAGCTGGTGACTCACACGTCAAAAGGCAAGTCTGTTTTTAATTACACAGTTTTAGAACAACAGTACTACAGCTGTGAATATTTAATTCATGTATTGCACACACGTGCACACAGCCACACGCCCCCCCCCACACACACAGAGGCTCTTTTAATGACTCTGGGTCCTTATTCTCGTAAGATTATATAAGGAATGAATGGTTAGACTGCTACGTCAGATATTCTGAGTCCAGAGCCTGACTTTTAGTCTCTATGGTGTCCCTCAAAACAGAGCCCTCTGCCATGGGAGAGCAATAGAAAAGAAAACTTTTGATTCTGGTGCCAACTGTTTCCATTCCTAAAAGCAAGACAGCTTCACAGGAACGCTGCCCAGAGCTGCGGGATGGGGCACAGGACGCAGGCGCTCAGCTTCTCCAAATGCTTCAGACTGAGTGTCTGTGTCTCCCCAAGAATCCATGTGCCTAAAACCTGATGCCCGAGGTGCTGTTAGTAGGAGCTGAGGTCTTTGGAAGCTGATCAGGTCATGAAGGCAGAGCCCTTAAAAGAGAGGCTCCAGACAACACTTTGCCTGTTTCCGCGAGGTGGGGACCGGCTGGGTGAGCAGTCAGCAGCCTGTGACCCCGAGTGCGAGTGCCACCGCATTGCACAGCCCGGCCTGCCGTGCTGGCCCCTGAGTGTGCACTCCCAACCTCCAGAGCCCTGAGAAATCAATCCCTCTCCTTCAGAAGCATCCGTCTATGGTATTTCGTGCTCACTGCCTGGATGGACTAAGATGCCAAAGTAGGAGCGACTTCTCCAGATCACACTTACTAATTCCTAACCAATGGGAGAGTCAGTGCTGTGTGAGTCAAACCCTGTGTGCACTTTCCCACTTTCCACTTTTTCTCCGAGCCCCCCTCCCTTCCTTCTCTGATCTCATCCAAGTGCCAGGGAAAGAAATTTCCCAGAGATATACTCGTCGATGCAGGCTAGGTTTCGGGGAACTGACTTATTTTTCGTGGGGGCGGGGAGGGTGGAAAACACAACAGGATGATTGTGCATGAGCAGTGGGTATTTCTCAATAAGCACACACACCCTGCTGGAAGGGAAGGTGGATATGCTTTCAGTTTCATACTGTCCTTCGAAGCCGAGAGAGAAAAGCCATGGCTGGTGAGTCTCCGACCATCTGAAAGGGCATGTCTGGGGGAAGCACAGGCCTGGCTGGTCTACAGTTCTGTGACTGTGCGGGTGGGCACAACGGGGGGTGGGGGCCGCCAGGCAGCAGCTGGGAAGGCCAAAGGAGGGCCCGGGAGACTCCTCAAAGCCTGAGGAAAGGCAAGGCCAGGGCCAGGAGGGAACTGGGGCTTCACTGGCATCCTGGGGATGCTCGGCGGTCCTAGCTGAATGTTAAAGGCCTGAGTGTGACAGCCGAAGTGGCTGGGGAAAGGACATGGGACATCGCTCTTCATTATTTTCTTATGCGGAGTTGAGTACATGTGGGGGATGTGGGGGAGATCCCAGGTTTCCAGATGCAAATGGCGGGAGAGCGCCTCTGTCCTCAGGCTGCTCAGTGAGTGCCCAGGGTCAATGCTGAAGGGACACTGAGAGACCGTGGGGGGTCTTCAGGGGTCCTGCGCTGCGTGGGGAGGAACGTCAGGTCTAAAGCAGGCTACTCCTTGGTGCTGACCTGAGAGGAAATGAGACTGTTTTCATGACTTGAGGAATCCTTGTGCTTCACTCAGACAAGACCCTGAAGGACAAGCGGAAGCTGTTTGTCAGCTCAGTGAACACAGGGACCCTCAACGGCTTGCTGGATGAGCTCTTAGAGAAAAGAGTGCTGAACCAGGAGGAGATGGAGAGAGTGCGGTATGAAAATGCTACGGTGATGGATAAGGCCCGAGCTCTGATTGACTCTGTCGTTCGGAAAGGGTCACAGGCGTGCAATATTTTTATTTGTTATATTCGTGAAGAGGACTCCTTCCTTGCAGAGAAGATGGGCCTTTCCTCAGGTAAGGGTCAATTCCTCACACTGAGGTGCATGGTGGGCCCGTGTCCTTGTGCCCAACGTTTGCTTTCTTCCTTGGTCAGGTTGGTTTGCAGACAACTTCCCAGTTCCTGGCCTCCGGAATCTGAGCTATTGGATCAGTAGCTCTACCGCAAGTCTCCTGCTTCTTCCCTTTTGTTCCTGGTCCTCTGACCTCAGGAGCCTTCCTCTGATTGACACTCCCTTCCCATCCAAAATATGCCATACCTCCTTTGTGGAACTTCATGAGGACAGTCTGAAAAGCTTCATACTATATTCTCTAGTCATCCTGGCAAAGCACTGACTCAGTGACTCAGTCTCTCTCTCTCTCTCCTTAAAGTCCAGGGCTCCCTGGGAACTTATGTAGGCATCTGACATAAAGACTCAGATACTTTTTACAACATCTCTCCAAAATCTGACTCTCCAGGAGGAACAAAATATATTTCAGGGATGGTGGAACACTCAGAATAAATTCACTGCTTATAGAAAAGTAAGGATTTTAAGTGGACTCTTCCTTCTAGGTACCTCCTCGCATTTTCTTTTGAGTAAGAGTGTCCACTAGTGTGGTTCTGGGCTGTGGACCACTCTATGAGGCCCAGCCCCCCTGTACCTCCGGTTCTTCTAAGAGCCCAAGACCAGGTGCAGACATCTGGACAGCTCCTTCTATGGTCACTTAGTCCTGCCCCACAGCGAAGATAGGAGCGCCAGTGGAGTCCAGCCCTGGTCTCTTAGGCACTTGCCAAAGCCATTTAGAAAAAGAAGATGTTCTTTGAAAATGAGAAGGTTTTTTTTCCTGGGGATTGGCCTGGAGGCACTTGTCCAACCCACTGTGACATACTAGCCTGGAGTCTGCCGCTCCAGTTGTCACGTGTCCCTCCCTGGTCAGGGTCCTCGTGGCTTCATCTCTCTCTCATCCATCGGCCAATTTCTGTAGGTCCATAGACTATGACAATGAGATATAATATTTGGATGCACTTTAATGGGAGAGATCTTCCTAAAAGAAAGTTCTTGGTCATAAGAAGACCTACTTCCTATTGCCATAAAAAGGCCTCCTCCAGAGAATGTTCTTTTTTTTTTTTTAAGATTTTATTTATTTATTTGACAGAGAGAGAGACACAGCAAGAGAGAGAACACAAGCAGGGGGAGCGGGAGAGGGAGAAGCAGGCTTGCCGCGGAGCAGGGAGCCCGATGGAGGGCTCGATCCCAGGACCCTGGGATCATGACCTGAGCCGAAGGCAGACACTTAACAACTGAGCCATCCAGGCGCCCCCAGAGAATGTTCTTGAATTCACTGATGGTTAATGCATTCCAGCAGTCTAGATGGGAAGGATGGGACAAACTGTAGTGTGCCGCCTTGGGCTTGATGCTGTGACTCCCTTCCATTCAGGGAAATGGACCATATTTTGTCTATGGAAATCGTGTCTTCAATAAGTACTATAAAATGAAGATTGGGGAGCATTTCTCATTTGTTAGCTTATGCCAATTCTGAAAGTTTCTGGAATAAGCTTCTTAGGTGGGTGTTGTCATACTGAGATCCTCATAAAACCTTCAACAAATTTAAATTCTTGTCCTTAAAATCAACAATAATAAAAGTGACCCAAGAGGATCTATTAACAGGTTTGAGTGATTTTATGCAACCAAACAGTGTAACTGCGGCTTCCCACTGTTTTCCTCCTGTGAGTATGGCTTCTGCCACCTAGTAGGACGGATGCAGATTATGGAGGTGATGGTCAGGGATCCTGGCACATGCATCCTCAGACGGTGGCCTTTGTGGGCTGGAGGAGTAGCATACTTAGGAGCCCACAGATGATAAGGATGACAGTTTGCATGTGTATCCTGGCTTGACCACCTTCCTGTTCAATGACACTTGGGAAACTGACTTAACACTGAGGGTTGGCCAGGGGGTCATCTCATCCTTATTTTCTGCTGTGGTAAATCTTATCACAGCTAAGTGTCCATGTGCACATGCCTGTTCTTTTTCGTTTTCTCTCCAAAGTCCAGGCCAGCTCTGAGTTAGACACGCAACATGGCACGCACCTGTCAGGCAGCAGTGGTCACCCCAGGAGCCACCTTGAAACAGGAGAATTAAGAGACCTCTTGATTCTACATCAGTTTCTGTCTCAATTCCCCTTCATCTTAGAAAGCAGAAATGGAGAGTAACTTGCAGACACTCCTTTATTCTGCCTCCAGGGGGAACGTTCAGTCAGCCAGGCTAGAGGCTTTGGCTTCTCAGTGACGGCTGTGGTTCTAAGTTAGCTGCACCTTGAACAGGCCCACAGAACGTGTGTTCACTAGGGAGTGTCCAACAGGTCCGGCGAGATTAGTTAGAGACGATAAGTGACTATTTTAATGTCCTGGATCTTTCCTCAGGTGCACCATCTGAAAGTCAACTTAACTCAGACTCTCAAGCAGCAATTCTTCCTTCAACAGGTAATGGTATTTTCCAAGCAAGAACATTTTTTGAACCTCATCTTTTTTGACATTAAGTCTGTGTTCACAGGATGACCCCAGAGTGAGAGGGCGACAGGTTACTCTCATGGATTGGTCCTATGCCTTTCTCTTTTCTTAATCTCTGCGCTTTAGCAGAGGCCATCCCTGTAGCTTTACCACCATGTTCACACTCACAAATCTAAATCTGTGTCCCCAACCTGACTACCCACTTGAACACCACACTTGACCATTCTAGTGCCTACTGAACATATGCGCTCACGTTTCCCTCAGGGAGCTGAGCTTGTCATCCTTCCCTTCCCTTGCTTCTCCTCGTTTCCCCTGTCCTAGTTAATGGCACCACTATCACCCAGTTATTCAAACCAGAAACCTGAATTATCTTGGGTTTTCTTTTCCCTCACTTCCAACATTCAAGCAGTGGCCAAGCTTACTGATCCCTCTCTCAAACCCAGACCCTGCTCTCCACGTCTATTTCTGCTAGTCTATTTCAGAGTCCTGATTCCTATAGTGGCCCATGGTTCTTCAGCTATAACTCCTACTATATCTTTCTTGTCATTAAAGAATTAAGTCTTCCTTTTCCCCTGTTGGACTTTAAACTTTATGAGGAAATTAGACACACCTGACTTATTTGTAGGTAAGATCCCATCGCAGTAGTTGATTCAGTGTGCATGCAATAAATGCTTAAAAGACTATTTCACTGAATAATTTTGTCAAAGTTGCTAGTATACTAGGCCATAAGAAAAATATTTGACACATGCCAACTGTGTTATAGATCTTGCTCTATGGACTGTTTAGAGAGGAATGAACAAGACAAACAAGATTCCTGCTTTTACTGATCTTATAAAAATACACGCAATATGAAGGAATAGGTATTTAAGAAGTTCCACCATTAAATTAAAGCTAGACAAAAATTTTGGGATGGAAATGACACTACACACAACCCTTTCAGCGAAGATGATCCCAGACAGTAGTAAATTACCCTGGTGTCAAGTTAATCTACTATACGGAAAGATTAGTCATCAGATGATTTTCAATTAAGAATTCTTATTGAGATAAGTTCTTAAAATATTAGGGCTCTAGAGTCATTCATTCATTCATTTCTTCATTAATTTATGCATTCAGCAAGCATACAAGTGTTTATAAGTATTTTAAGCACAAAGATGTGGGCATGAGATGTGGGTACAAAGATATGGATTTGAAGACAGCGTGCTTTTACCAAGGAAATTCAATACAGAAGAAAGAAAAGATCCCACAGCCTAGTGGAAAAAATTTACAGTTCTAGGCAACAGCATGGCCTTTCCTTGGAGCACATATTACAAATGGATTATCATCATCACTGTGAGAAAGAGAAATATGAAAGCAGTAGGTGGCCAGGAAGTTAGCATTAGGCCCAGTGTCACAGAAGAAAGATGAGAAGCTCCCTCCAAAGATCTTCAGTGGGGATGAATCACTAAACACAGCCCAGTGTGAATCTGATGGGCTCAGAGAACTCGGTGGATACAATGAGAGAGGACATACCTTACGGGACAAGTGGGGACATAATCAGAAGGCATTTTCAGGGGTATTGCCCATAACGGGGAACTTTCTAGAGACGGGGCAAAACTCTTTAAGTTGTGCCTATAGTTGAAGGAGTGTTTGTATTTCTGACAGAAGACACACACGACAAACACCCATTTAAGATTTTGGAAACTGTGGGCAAAGACCTCATTACTGGTGCTTTGCATGGCTTGTTGGAAAAAGATGTTCTGAAATTGGAGGAAGCAGAAAAGAAAAAAATTTATGATGCCAAACCTGAAGACAAGCCCTGGGTCCTTCTGGACTCTGTGCGACGGAAATGGCAGAAGGCAGGTCAAGCCCTTGTCCAAACTTTCATTAATACGGACAAATATTCCACCAGTGTAAAAGGCAAACTGAAATCACTTAACAATGGGTGTCTCAAATTTTCCAGAATCTACTTAACACCAAAGGTCCTCCAGGGGCCTCCATAATCCCACCATCCTTCCATTACTAATGTATAATTTTTACTAAATCTGTCATCATCCTCTGAGAGGCCATCTTGCCTTTTGTGGGAGGGGATCCACTTTCCAATTAGCTAAGAAGCTGAGTCGCTGTGCTTCCATTGCTCACAGAAAGAGCTGAGTGTGGACATGGTGTAGTAAAGGACACCTGCACGTGGACCCAGGTTCCGTCACTGTAGATACGCCATGATTTCATTCCAGCTCCTTATCCTCCCTGGGCATCAGTCTTAGGATCTGGGAAATGGTGACAATTTTGGTAACTTCTTCACAGGCTAGGGACATCATGGCAGGCGCAGGCTGACAACTCCGAAGAGAGTCGCTCTCATCCAGAATTCTCTGAATTCCAGATACACTTACCCCTAGCTGCACATTCAACATTTCCATCCAAAGACTCCACTGACCTCACAAAACTAACATCTATAGGGCGCCTGGGTGGCTCAGTTGGTTAAGCGACTGCCTTCGGCTCAGGTCATGATCCTGGAGTCCCGGGATCGAGTCCCGCATCGGGCTCCCTGCTCGGCGGGGAGTCTGCTTCTCCCTTTGACCCTCCCCCATCTCATGCTTTCGCTCTCTCTCTCATTCTCGCTCTCAAATAAATAAATAAATAAAATCTTTAAAAAAAAACAAAACAAAACTAACAACTATAGAGTTAAACACTCGATTCCCCTCATCAGATCTGTTCTGAATTAGATAGGACTATAATCCACCACGTTTCTTCATCCAGAGCACAGGTGTTTTCTTCATGAGGGAATAGTAGCTCTCTGCAGAGTGCCAGCCACACGGCAGGCATGTAATAAACACGGGATGAGTACAACAGATAAAGAACAGGCATGCGGTAGATACTAGTTCTCATACATATGACGTCGCTTCTAGTATTTAGACCTTTCTAGTGCTTACTCATTTCTGTACATTACAAAATATGATCAGGAGAACACCTGTAAAGTGTTCAATCTATTAAAACACTTTAATTCTGACCTAGATTGAATTATAAGTATTACTAGAACCTAAATAGCCTCTTACCCAAGTTCACCAGTGACAGACTTGATTCACTACAGAGGTTAAGCTCAAATCCCAGTCCTGAAATCTCAGAGTTGATCAATAATAATAATAATAATAATAAAATAAGCAATAATAAACAAAAGGCAATGGAAACTGTAGAGACTTCACTATAGCAAATATGCTTTTCAACAAGTCCAGGTGAGGCTCCCTGGGTGCTCTCTGCACATGGGGGCCCCAGAGGAATCCCAGGGCACCCGCAGGCCGGGAAGCTGGGTGAGCTGGGCTACTGGCATATGGAAAGGCCTTGGCCAGGCCTTCTGGACACGGATACCATTCTGATATACTTCATTTAACAAACTCATATATGTGCATACTATGTAACGAGCACTGTTAGTATTGGGAATAACTACTCGGATGCCTACCTGCCAAGGAAGATGGCTCTGTCTTACCTTGGACCAGTCTCTTCCTTTTTGTATCAGTTTAAGGGGTTTCTTAAGCATTTCATTAAGTAACAGATAAGACAAACGTTAAAATTTTCATTTAAACTCCGAATTCTCTCATTTCTTTCTGTGTGCTGCCAGGCGAATGGAACCCCCTTTGGGCAGCAGGCAGCACTACAGTATTTATTATGTTATAATGAAAAGATTCATTTTCATGCTAACTTTACTATTAAATGTGAGATAGAAATCCTATCTAATTCTCAATTTTATCTGCAAACACGGTATCTGTACACAGATACAAGATGGTCATTAGGAGCTGATGTTTGTTAATTAGGATGTTCACCAAACCTGGACACAACCTGGAAACAGAGGAGAATTTTGCTGAGAAAATGTACCCTCTGACCAGAGACTAGCCCAGGAGCCTGGACGTCCTCATGTTGGTGGAATCTTCTGGAATACAAAGGGAGAGCAAGTGTCTCTGTTTAAGAAATGTTCAGAAAGCCTGGTTTCTTTAAAGACTTATACTTGGCTGCATTGCCAGAAGTCAGGTTTTTAGCATTCAGTTTAGAAAGACATTTATTACAAAAATGTTATTTAGAAACTAATGGAAACAAATGAGTAAAACAGGAAAAAAACTACAAAATATAAAAACTGGAAATTTTGTACAGGATAACATTGCTTTTGTCATTTAAATAAAAGAAAATCAGAGGAATTCTTGGTTGGCTTGTGTTACTGAACACAAAGGTTTATTCCTTTCATGGACAAAATCCTTGTTACATTAGGTCTTGACAAACTGCTAAATTCTGTTTATAGATTCCTCTTCCTCATTTCTCCAAGGGTGGGCTCAGGACTTTCCAAGCTTTTTGCGCAATCTCAGTTAAGTGAGGCCAAACAGGGTCGGACAGTCCTACATTTCTCTAGAGATTGGGTCAGGATGAGTCAGAGACAAACTTTCCCAAGTGGGAGGAGGTATTTTCTCACATTTGAAAACATGGATTGAAAACTTCATGCTAGTTAGTTCGCCCTTTGGGGGCAAGGACATCCAGAGCGCATTAGGATCCCTAACAGACAACCATCTGGTCAACCCTGGACACAGGGCTGGTTACTAGATAGGTTTCTCCTTTAAGTCGCTGACTTTACATCTCAGTGAGGAGCCACCACAATCTGTCTCCTCCACAAAGGTCAAGCATCCGTGCACAGTTGAAGATTCCATTACCTGTGTGCGTGGGTGTCTCTACATGTTGCATGAGGTGGGAGTGGACTCAGGATTGTACACCCTCTGGCAGGATAGCTACCAGCCACACCCGGCTACTCAGGGCTGGAGTCCTGACCAGTAACACAAATTGAGAGGATGCGATTTTGCATATATCATGTTAAAATATACTACTCATATTAATTAATTTCATCTGTTTCTTTTTAGTTTCTGGTGGCTCAGATGGTTGAGCGTCTGCCTTCGGCTCGGGTCATGGTCCCGGGGTTCTGGGATTGAGCCCCGCATCGGGCTCCCTGCTCGGCGGGGAGCCTGCTTCTCCCTCTCCCTCTACTGTTCACCCTGCTTGTGCTCTCTCGTTCTGTCAAATAAATAAATAAAATCTTTAAAAAAAAGACATTACAAAATTTTGAATTACACATGTGGCTCAATTTCATTTTTCTTTTTTTTTAAATATTTTATTTATTTATTTGACACAGAGAGAGACACAGCGAGAGAGGGAACACAAGCAGGGGGAGTGGGAGAGGGAGAAGCAGGCTTCCCACTGAGCAGGTAGCCTGATACGGGGCTCGATCCCAGGACCCTGGGATCATGACCTGAGCCGAAGGCAGATGCTTAACGACTGAGCCACCCAGGCGCCCCTCAATTTCATTTCTAAGGGACAGCACTCCAATAAATCTTAACTCAGGATGTTCTTGCTCAGAGACAACAGAAGGTCCACATGGACGAGTGAGGGCCCTAGAGTAAAACCATTGGAAAAGTCAAACTGTTTTTGCTGAATATGGCAAAGCTAAATTTGACCCCAAATCATCAAGGTGTTTTTGTCAGAATTATCAGAAACCTACACTTGCATTTTCGGGTGGATCTGCTTCCTCTACTAACAATCTTCCTGTTCTTTCCTACTCAAAATACATCTCCTCACACTAGAGGTTAGGCACAATCAACCCCTACATGTTGAAAGATCTTTTTGCTATGATTTCCCTTCTCTGTCAGTATTCTTAAGGGAAAATTGGGTCACAAAGGGAGATATCCTAATTTATGATCCATGATGTATCCTGCAGGTCCCGAGGATGTGTCTGGGCAACCTGAGCCAGAAGAATCTACAGATACTCTCAAGCTTTGTCCTCATGAAGAATTCATGAAACTGTATAAAGAGAAGGCTGCAGAGGTGCTATGCTCGGTCCACGACATCGAGAATAAGAGATGGTGTCACTAATGACACCATTTCCTAAAATGCTGATTGCAGAGTTAGGGAGTGGGGACAGTGGTAATCTTATCCATAGATACTCTGAGCAAGGAGAAAATCATGTGGCCTCCCACAGACTCCAGTTGTCTTTCAACCCCATGGTAGAATACAGATCTCTCATCTTGTTCATTTATTTGTTCTCGAATCTATTTGTTATTTATGACAATTTTAGCTGTAGTTACAGAAGCAAAATATTTATAAGAGAACATGGCTGAGTAACAGTTGTTTGCATTCTAGTTGAAAAGCCTAGACAAAAAGCATATTTAAAAAATATAATTAAAGTCTGCATAGCATTTTATGTTGATGCGTTAAAAAAAAAGTACCAAAATAACAATATTACCAAAGAAAAAGGACCCCTGATGTATTCATTTTTAGCTGGAGCCGGTGCCAAATGTCTCCTGGCTTCTACAAAACTGGATCTGAATCTTTTTTTTTTAAGATTTTATTTATTTATTTGAGAAAGTGAGAATGAGAGAGAGCACATGAGAGGGGGGAGGGTCAGAGGGAGAAGCAGGCTCCCTGCTGAACAGGGAGCCCGATGCGGGACTCGATCCCGGGACTCCAGGATCATGACCTGAGCCAAAGGCAGTCACTTAACCAACTGAGCCACCCAGGCACCCAAAACTGGATCTGAATCTTGAATGCTAAGAAGGACGACTAGGTGGAGAAGAGAGAGGAAGAGAGGGTAGGGAGTAGTCTAGTCTCCTGAAGATTCTTGAGTCACCATCCCAGCTATATACTGGGTCCTTTTGTGGGTTCTTAAAAGACAACCTACTTCCAGTTTGCACTTCTTGCTACTGCCAACTCAATCCATTACAGAGAGATAGGAGGGCAGTGTCTTCTGGTACAGGACGGGGGACAGGGCAGCTAAAGGAGCCCTGAGCACAGTAACAGTGACTGGTGGTTGAGAGTGTCAAAGGAGATTAAGTAAGTCAAGCTCACTGTATATCCATTTCCTGCAGATCTACCCAATAAAGGAGAGAAAGGATCGTACTCGTCTCGCTCTCATCATATGCAATATAGAGTTCGATCATCTTCCTCCCAGGGATGGGGCCGAACTTGACATTGCAGGGATGAGGAGTCTACTGGAGGGTCTTGGCTACAGTGTGGATGTGAAAAAGAAACTCACTGCTAAGGTAGGGGCCCCTCACCCACCCCAAACATGTATATATTCAACATGCATCCTACTACGAAGATGTTAGCTTTAGCATATTAGGCAAATACTTTGACATCCTTAGGCCATATTTGTGTGTGTGTTTAAAACATGAAAGTAAGAAACAGGGAAAATCTATGTCTTTTTTGAGCTCTAAATATCCTCAGTTCCATAACTGGACAAAGTGATTGGCATGTGTATCCAGACAATCCTTAGTTCCAAAGTGGGGTGATTAGGACTCAGCCCCAACAGTCCCCAGAAAATCCTAGAGTGATGTATATTTCACAGGCGTGTACTCACCGTGTACGTATCGAGTCCCAACTGTGTACCAGGGGCACTTCCTGGCATTGGGCACAGGTCTGTGAATGAGACAGGAAGCTCCCAGCTGCAGTGCTCTGGGCTCGCTTGGTGCGGGATAATCGTACCATAAGCAAAACAGAAAACTTCACAGCTTTGGTGCGTCTCTGTAAGAGTGAAAAGAAAGTTAAAAGTAAGTGAAAAGAAGAAAGCAAAAGGAAGCAGGAGAGCAAACTGGTGAGTGGGGATCCCAGGAAACATGATGTTAGGTGGGATCTTTGGGGAGTTACTACAGGAGCGGACACATGAGTATGGGGAACCACACAGCTCTGGACAGCTGTGGATGAACTGCATTCAGAACTGAAAGGAAGTCACACAGTAGCCGCACAGAAAGACCGGAGTGGCTGGAGCCCGGGGGAGATGAGGCAGGGTGAGAGAGGAGTATTTGTACATCAGAGGTTTGATTTTATTCTAAGCACAGTGGGAAGGGTTTTACGGGATCTGGTAGGATGCATTTATGACCCAAGGCTCTTATCAAGTAATGAGAGGAAAGAGAGGCAGAAAGGAAAAAGTACCTAAGTGACAAAAAGTGACTGTCAAATATATCAAGAGGAGTTTATACAATGTCATCAGGAGTGGAAAGTTCTACCCACTGCTCCATTATAGAAAGAAACATCAGACAGCCATCCTCGAGCAAGCAGTGCGTGAAGGCATAGTGAGTGGAACATTCTGGATGTTTCTTACTCTGCTGCTCAGGATAAGCAGGAGGTGAGAACAACTGAAATGCTTCTCCTATCAAAGTGAGCCCTGGAGGTCTTTTTCAGGATATGGAGTCAGCGCTGCGGGCATTCGCCGCCCGCCCAGAGCACAAGTGCTCAGACAGCACGTTCCTGGTGCTCATGTCTCACGGAATCCTGAGTGGAATCTGCGGGACTACGTTCAGCTCGGAAAACCCGGATGTGCTACCTTATGACACCATCTTCCAGATCTTCAACAACCGTAACTGCCTCAACCTCAGGGACAAACCCAAGGTCATCATCATCCAGGCCTGCAGAGGTGGTGAGTTCTGAGATGGAAACCCCAAAGGTCATGAAGGTGTCTGGGGAGAACTGTGATGTGTGCTTTGTTTCTAGAGGAGATGATCTTCGACACCATTCAGGGCAAATAAACTAGACTAAATTAGTAGGAAACTCCCCTGAGGGGGCTGGTATCATGAGCATTTGTCCCATCGGCTGACAAATTTCTGTTCAACCTAATCCAGGGGAAGCGGTGAAGAAGACCACCAGAATTACTAAATCAAAGTTAAACATAAATATCCAAATCCTGGGACAAAATGATTTTAATGAGGGCTTTCCTTGTTAATGTTTTACAGTCATTTTGACAATCTCTGGCTTGAGAAAAATTTCCTTTGAAAGTGAGCATATTATGTAATAGCAGCATCCTTTTTTAAAATTTTTTTATTGTTATGTTAGCATCCTTTTTTTTTTTAATCAGGCATATTGAAAAGGAAGTGAGTAGGAAGGTGAGGGAACTTGGGATGGCAGTCAAAAGAAACTTCCTTTTCCCTGACTTCCCACTGTCCTTTAGCTTTGTGGAGCAATGTTTGGGAGGAAAAGGAAACAAACATAATTTACCTAAAAAAATGTAACTATGCTCTCTGAAATTAGGCAACTAAGGCTTTAACTTCTATTCTCTTAGCAAATGGTTTCTTCTAGTTTTGTGATGCTGTCAGCATTAATTGGCACATTGCTGAAGGACCCTAGAGAAAGGCAGAGCCCTGTGTGTGTGTGTGTGTGTGTGTGTGTGTGTGTGCGTGTGCGCGCGTGCATGTGTCTAACTGGTTGGAATAACTACTTAAAAACAAAGAGGTGGGCAATTGCTCTAGTCATCCTGAGAGGCACACAGTGTGTAGAAAGTTGATATCTCCACAGAAAGTCTTGGGGAAGTGTGGATCAGTGACTCAGCAGTGACCTCGACCAACAGCTTCTCACATCGACCTCTGCTCCTGGAGAGTGATGCCGTCCACAAGGTCCACATTGAGAAGGACTTCGTTGCTTTCTGCTCCTCGACCCCACGTATGTGTCTTTCCAGTGCACACAGGGATTTGTGGGCCTGAGGCCACCTCTGAATGATTCTAGAAAATCAACATAGGGTCCGTGCAGCAATAAGCCAAAGCAAATTTTAAGTCTTGTCGATATATTTTAAATCTTGTCTCATCTGTTCTATGGGGATGAAGACTCTGTTTTTCCCCTTGCTTTCTAAGATTGTGCTTTTATTATAAGTGTTGTGTTTTATATCAAAGGTACATCAGACATTAAAACAACCTAATGCAAGGAACCGCCTTTATCATATACCATTTTAAAACAAATGATTGATTCGTTTTTCTACTAAATCCATTCAACATTTTGAGAAGAGTTTTTATGGATCCTGGGACTGGCTGCCCTTTCTCAGATGGTCAAGTATACACCTTTTTCTCCATACTCCCCATCTGGTGCTGTCTAGATGGTGCTATCACGTGCCCCAGCACAATGGGGATACCCCTTTAAAAGGAGTAGAAAATGATACCTTGGAGCTTACTTGACCTACTAACAGTAGAGCAGTGTTTAGTTCTTGACCTCTACATAATCATCTGAAGAAGCCTTATATTTGGGTGTTTCTAATTTGCAAATTTTTCTTTTCAGTCTTTTTATTTTTTTATTATTTAATTTTTTTAAAAGATTTTATTTATTTATTTGACACAGAGAGAGAGACAGCGAGAGAGGGAACACAAGCAGGGGGAGTGGGAGAGGGAGAAGCAGGCTTCCCGCTGAGCAGGGAGCCCGATGCAGGGCTCGATCCCAGGACCCCGGGATCATGACCTGAGCCGAAGGCAGACTCTTAACGACAGAGCCACCCAGGCGCCCCTCTTTTCAGTCTTTTTAAACCACTTTATAGAAATATGATTGACATATGCTAGGACTTAATGAGTTTGGAGATAAGTATTATCTGTGAAACTATCACCAAAATCCATGCCATAAACATATCCATCCCCTCCAAAAGTTTCCTTTGGGTCTGTTCACCTATTTTGTTTATTATATTGTGAAAGACAGCACAGTATATAATCTATAAATGGCCACCTGTGTAAATGTGGCAACATTCTTGAATCCTTCTATTCTTTCCTCTGTAAAATGAGATAATTCCAGTTATCTCTCAAGCCTCTTTTGAGAGCCAAGTGCGTGACCATAGGGCACACAGTTAAAAGTCAGTCAATCCTAAGAATGCAATGCAGCCACTGTGCCATCCTGTGGTTCTGATGAGTTGCCCTGTTAGTTCAGTCTCTGCTAGTTTTTCGTTTGTTTGCTTCTTATCTGTGGAAAATGAGTTAATGTTGGGTTATAGCTGCTTCTTCTAAACACATCAAGATAACTACCAAGCTATGCTTTAGAAAAAACTGTAAACAAAATAAGAGTGAAGGCCACAGACCAAGGCTTACCTCTTTCTGTCTTCATAGATAACGTATCCTGGAGACACGTCACAAAGGGATCTCTCTTCATTGTACAACTCATCACATGCTTCCAAAAATATTCTTGGTGCTATCACCTCATAGAAGTATTTCAGAAGGTAAGCTTGTCAATCCTCTTCTAGTCATTTGTTTGTGCAGGAAGGCTTTGCTAGGTGACAGTGGCAGAACTGGTCAGGCAAACACAATGTGGAATGGGACCTGGTTCCCGTCATCTAGGTGTTTAAAACCTGATTTAGGAAATAAAAAAAATGCACTATAGCAGGAGATCAAAATATAAAAAAATAATATAAAATATAAGCTTGTGTGTCATGGGGTGTAAGTTCTTAAATTTCAGAGTGGGAGGTATTTGCATTAACTTTCATTGCTTACTTTATTAAATAAATACGGAATGGGTGCCTTTCCTGGCGACAAAGGGGCAAATGAGACACATGCATGTGAGACACATGGTCACTGAACAAGTAGGTCAACAAACAAATGTGTGGTTACAGATTGTGATGGGATCTGTAAAGAAAAAGACTGAGGACATGTGAAAGAGAAGACAGGAGAAGACTGTGAATGGAGTGGTCAAGAAGGGAAGACCTGATGCTGCTTCCCCAGCTCTGCACACTCCTTAGTCGCCCCTCCTTCCCCCCTTCATGCATTCAGTATATGTATTTATAGGTTCATTTTTTTACCTGTATTTACTCACTCAAATATGAATTTACGAAGGCAGGGATTTGCTAAACACCTCAACATTCAGGCACATAGAAATTAATATTCGTTAATGAATAAATGTATGAATAAATAAATAGATGCTCCCTCCTTTTTTAGGGAGCAAGGGATTGGTATTAAGAACATGGAAAGTGTGGTTGTGTTTTCATTCAAAAACACAGAGAACAGTTGTACTCTTCCAGAAGAAGGCTGTACCAATAGTAAATTGGAGAAGACAGCAACATGACATGAGTTGGGGTCTCTGAATAGGAACTTAGCAAGTTAAGTCCTTTGGATGAGTAGGATTTAGACCTTGCACTTGGGAGGGCATTTCCAGGAAAAGACCAGAAATAATCGATCTAGATTAAGTAGGATCTCATTGATCAGCCTGTGGCAAAAGACTTCAGGTCAGCTTGGTGACGGGGATGTGAAAGTTGCTCAGTGTTCTGGACTTAAGAACAAAATCCTGGGATTCGAGTCTCATTGAATTGAGGAGTTAACCCTGGTGGACGTAGAAAGTAGAGAATTCTCAAGATCCAGTTCCCATGAACAGACCCCAAGGGAAAACTGATTATCAGATCAGAAACAGAAAACAGGAAATGGAGTTTGAAAGGGCTTGGATTAGGTACCAAGTGTTTGAGATAGAGTGTATTCTGACATAGGGTGTCATTTTTAACAGGTGGGGCAGCAGTGGCAAAGAGTTTGAGTGTCCATGGGGTTGGCCCCATCAATCCTAGGAGCACCCTGCATTCCCAGAATTTTCTGGCTCATTCTTTGAAAGATCTTTTCTGAGAATTCACAAGAGACATGGCTCATCTTACCCCTCTTTTTGTTTTTAGGTTCAACAATCATTTGAAAAACCAAATGTTAAAGCCCAGATGCCTACCATTGAACGAATGTCCATGACAAGACCTTTCTATCTCTTCCCTGGCAATTGAAGATGGTAAGTGTCAAGAGTTGTTTGCAAGTGAAGTAAATGGGAGAGTAATATTGGTGGTGAGGTCCAATGACCAAGTGGCAGCTGACAGTGTAGATGGTCACATTAGTGTTTCTTGTTGATGTAGTTTGGTGGTTAGTTGCTGTTTTTTTACTCCACTTATGTGCATCTGGATCTTACCTCCACCTCCACAATCAATCCATCTGTGAGTTGAGCAAAACCAAGTTAGGAAGCAATGAACTATGCAGGACACAGGGTAGTAATTATTAAAATAGAAATTTCCTCATGTTTCCATTATGACTTTCATTCATCTCTCTCATTCCCTCCCTTGCCCACCCCTCCCACATGCCGAGTTACCACACACTGCCTCAGATCCTGAGAACACAGGAAACAGAGGAGCAAGGAGAAATTAGGACTTTGGTCCTCTGAGTGCATATGCATTGCATCGCTACTCCGAGCTACCATCGCCAGACAGTATAAAAGCTGCCCTGTGTAGAGGCGGAGGTTCTGCACCACTCTCACCGAGTGGATCTCACACTCAGAGAGTGCTCTCACACCTGCACATGCTGCTCACAAGCCCCTTTGAGCACTCACCTTCACATGTAATAGTATTACTGTTATTATTATTTTTGGTCAAAATATTTTAGGATGGGTACATCAAGGTTAGACCCAAAACTATTTTACTCACTCACAGCAGCTTTATATCACTCTGTATTATAGGCAATTATGAGTCTACCTCTCAGAAACATAATTTAAATTCTATTTATCGTGAGGTTTATCTCAGTAGTTTCAATATGTGCTCATGCCATCTCCTACCCCTGGTTTCTGACACAGTCACTGCACGGTTGCCCAGATATTTCAGTATAACAGCTTTTGAGGCCTAATTAATCCAATAGAACCACATTTGGGGACTGAATTATTTATGGGACTAGTATTTATCAAGCACGTACTATGTTCCAGGTTCTGATCCAGATGCTTGCAATACACCAGGCAAGAAAATAAGTGGAGTCCTTGCTCTGAGAAAGCCATGCTCGAGTGAAGGGAGACAGACTCTAACTACACAAGGAAATAGAGCCTGTGTCAGAGAGGGAGAAGAGCTAAGGGAAATAAAGGAGGCTAAAGAGACACAGAGGGTGGATGCTGTCTCGCTACAGATAGATTATTCAGGCGAAGTTTCCTTCTAGTGATAAAATGGTAAAGTCAGAACAAGGAATGGACAGACTGGGGGATGGTGGTGAACCTTGTGGTCCCTGTTGGGGGAAAAGTGTCACAGCTTCAGGGAACAGCAGGTACAAACACCCTGAGGCAGAAATGTGCTTCCTGTGTCTACAGAAGTGCTAAGAGGCCATAGCCTGGAGGAGAATGGGATTGGAGACAATGGCATATAGACAAATTCAGAAAAGCAGTGGGAAGCCTGGTCACATGGACCTTGGTGGTCATGTGGTAAAGGTTTTAAATGTTTTATCCCAAGTGAGACAGACAGAACCCTTCAAGTGCTTTTGCACAGAGAAATGACATAATCTAGTAACTGAAATTTTGCAAACATCACCTGGAGTACTTTTGGGCAAGAAGACTACAAGGGTCACCAATATAAGCCAAAGGAAGTGGCAAAAGGTACCTGGAAGAGGATGGAAACAGAACCATGAGAAGGGACGGACTGAGGTCTTCCCGGGACTGCTACCTTGACATTCTGCTCTTTTTCTCTCCTTCAGGCGGTAGTGGGCAGTCCAGCCCTTCTTGACCAACTTCGAAAAGCACCTTTGCTAGCACAGCACATTCATGTGACCGTTTGTATTTCAATAAAAATGAAAACAAATGAACTGTGTCTTTTACATCCTCTAGCGGAGAACAGGATTTCAGTTAAAATGGTGGCTGAATGGAAATGAAGTGGAAGATGTGAGCTGGATTTTCCAGCTTTATGACTCAGAGAGTGTGTGCACTTCGCTGGGGGAACATAACTGGCTGTGGCTTGCCCTCAGCAATAAGGTGATGGGAGGCAGTACCTATCCGGAGACAAGAGCTGCAAAGTGGTCAGCTCATTTGTATACTTACCAAACCCTGGATCTATAGAATGATCTAGAAGAAGTTTTCTAATTTATTACTTAACCAACATTGTAGGTGGAGCTCATTTTTTTTTCCTTCAGTAAACTGATTTCAGCAAATTAATCCCATGTATCTTTCTTCCTGCTATACGTTTTTCCTGTTAAGTACTTTTCCCCCAGACTTTTGCAATTTCCACGTTTCAGGAAAGTTTTATCTGTTAGTAAGCCCTTGGCTATTGTCTAAAATAAGTTGGGGTTTCGTCCAAGATGGTGTAAACTCAGCATATTTGTACAGATATGCAAATATAATTAGATAAATCACAGCAAAGTGGAAGGGAGTGTCAGCAGTAGGAGTAATGTCCACTCTTCTGGAAGGATGAATGTTGGTAGAGGAATTTTGGCTGCATGGCCATTGGAACTACTATGTAAGGAGCTATACCACTTCTGCTATGTCCACAGAGAATGCTGGATAGACATTTTAGTACATAGCTGAATGAAATTAAAAAAAAATAAAAGGATGCTCTAGATGTCAAATATAAACATAATAGTTAAAATTTATCTACATTAATTGTATGTCAGGAGTATTGTAAAGATTTTGATTATTATTTTTTTTAAGATTTTATTTATTTATTCATGAGAGACACAGAGAGAGAGAGAGAGGCAGAGGGAGAAGCAGGCTCCCAAGGAGCAGGGAGCCTGATGCGGGACTCGATCCCAGAACCCTGGGATCATGACCTGAGCCGAAGGCAGATGCTTAACCATCTGAGCCACCCAGGCGCCCAAGATTTTGATTATTGAAAGGGATTTTTGTGTAACTAATTTAAGCCTCATAACAGTCCTATAATTACTATCAGCATCCCTGTTTTACAGATAATGTAGAACTTAAATGATCTGTCCAAAGTCACGCAGTTAGCAGGTGAAAGCTCTAGACTTGCTCTGGAATCTGAGTTATTAACCACTGTGTGGTGTTGCCTTTCCAAAGCAAGGAGAGACTAAAATTGTAGGAATTCCTAACTGTAGGGGTTAACTGAATTTTGAATTGCAAGGGTTAACTAACACTACAAAGATTCGTGATGGCTTTATTTCTGGACTTGGCCTGCCCATGTAGACACATAAGTCACATCACAAAGATCCAAAAATACTTATCACAGATGCCTCATTCTCTGACTACTGAGTGGTAATATTAGAAACCCAATAACAGAAAGACTGCCTCACATCTGCATATAGCGCAAAATTGAAATACACACACACACACACACACACACACATCTTCCAAACATAGAACTATGTGTACATATATGCACATATAAAAAACAGGAAGAAAAACATATGAACTAAGCATTCAACTTAAGAAGTCAGAAAAATACTAAACCAATACATAAATAGAAGTAAGCAAATAATATAGAGTAAAAACAAATGAATGAAATCATAATGAAACAGGACGGGGTGGGTCAGTGAAGCAAACACTGACCCTTTAAAAGAACTAATGAAATCTTAGACATCTAGGGTGCCTGGGTGGCTCAGTTGGTTAAGCAACTGCCTCCGGATCATGGGTCCCGGGATCGAGTCCCACATTGGGCTCCCTGCTGAGTGGGGAGTCTGCTCTTCCCTCTGACCCTCCCCCGTCTCGTGCTCACTCTCTCTCTCTCTCTCTCTCTCTCTCTCAAATAAATAAATAAATAAATAAATCTTTAGCAATCTAAGACATCCAGCCAAGACAGATTGTGAAAAAACAGAATTAGCACAAAGACAATATTCGAGATAAAAAAGTATGATGAATACAGATAAACATAAATACAGAAAAAAAATAAGGGAATATCATATATAACACAGAGGAAATATGTGGAAAATTTTCTAGAAAAGGTAAATTAATAAACTTAATACATGATAAAATAAAAAACTGAATGGATTCATAAACATTAAACAAATTAATTTTTCTTTGTCATACCTATCTGCAAAAAAGGCTAGTAGACCCAAATGGTTGTAAAGACATGTCTTACAAAACTTCTAGAAAACTGACAAGCTCTACTTTCAATAAACACTCACATAAAAAAGAGAAGTACACTTCTTAAATTCTTTTACAGGGCTTATACAAAGCTGAAACAAAATTAGAGAAGAGGAAAAGTTGGAAAAATACTGGCTGATTTTTCACAAACACTCATGTAAAGATTCTAAAAAAACATGTTAGCAAAGCAAATCTAGCCATATCTGAAATAATATTAATATTTATTAATTAGTATTTAGTGATACTAGCATTTACTCTAAGAATGTGGTTACAGTTTCATAACACTTATTTAGGATAGCTTTCCTCAAAATAACAGATTAAAAAGTAGATGCAATAATTTTAAGAAGTTTGTAAAGGGATTCAATAGTACTGAGAATTCATTTATGATAAAAATAATTAAAACCTTAGAAAAACAGGAAGAAAAGCCATTCCTTAATCTAATGCATATATTTAATAAGAAATATTAACAAAAGAGAAATAGAGGAAAAACACTTAATGTGTGAAAATCTATAGCCTTTTTATGCAGAAATATTTGAGTATTACCTTTAAATAACATAAAAGTAAAAAACATTTGTATTCAATTTTGCACTAAAGTTCCAAGCCAATAAAGCCAAAAGTAAAATGTATGAAACACAAGAAAAAAAGTCATCATTGTTCTTGAAAAATAATGATTTTATTCACTAAAAATCTCTTCAAATTAATACTATATACCGGTTTTTTTTAATTTGTTTTATTCTTATGTTAATCACCATATATTACATCATTAGTTTTTGATGTAGTGTTCCATGATTCATTGTTTGTTCATAACACCCAGTGCTCCATGCAGAACGTGCCCTCTTTAATACCCATCACCAGGCTAACCCATCCCCCCACCCCCCTCCCCTCTAGAAACCTCAGTTTGTTTTTCAGAGTCCATCATCTCTCATGGTTCGTCTCCCCCTCTGACTTACACCCCTTCATTCTTCCTCTCCTGCTATCTTCTTCTTTTTCTTTTTTCTTAAAATCTGTTGCATTATTTGTTTCAGATCTGTGATTCAACAGTCTTGCACAATTCACAGTGCTCACCGTAGCAGATACCCTCCCCAATGTCTATCACCCAGCCACGCCATCCCTCCCACCCCCAACCACTCCAGTAACACTCAGTTTGTTTCCTGAGATTAAGAATTCCTCATATCATTGAGGTCATATGATACATGTCTTTCTCTGATTGACTTATTTCACTAAGCATAACACCCTCCAGTTCCATCCACGTCGTTGCAAATGGCAAGATCTCATTCCTTTTGATGGCTGCATAATATTCCATTGTGTATATATACCACACCTTCTTTATCCATTCATCTGTCGATGGACATCTTGGCTCTTTCCACAGTTTGGCTATTGTGGACATTGCTGCTATAAACATTGGGGTGCACGTACCTCTTCAGGTCCCTACATTTGTATCTTTGTGGTAAATACCCAGTAGTGCAATTGCTTGATCGAATGGTAGCTCTAATTTCAACTGTTTGAGGAACCTCCATACTGTTTTCCAGAGTGGTTGCACCAGCTTGCATTCCCACCAACAGTGTAGGAGGGTTCCCCTTTCTCCACATCCCCGCCAACATCTGTCGTTCCGTGACTTGTTAATTTTAGCCATTCTGACGGGTGTGAGGTAGTATCTCATTGAGGTTTTGATTTGGATTTCCCTGATGCCGAGAGATGTTGAGCATTTTTTCATGTGCCTGTTGGCGATTTGGATGTCTTCTTTGGAAAAATGTCTGTTCGTGTCTTCTGCCCATTTCTTGATTGGATTATTTGTTCTTTGGGTGTTGAGTTTGATAAGTTCTTTATAGATTTTGGATACTAGCCCTTTATCTGATAGGTCATTTGCAAATATTTTCTCCCATTCTGTCGGTTGTCTTTTGGTTTGTGGACTGTTTCTTTTGCTGTGCAAAAGCTTTTTATCTTGGTGAAATCCCAATAGTTCACTTTTGCCCTGGCTTACCGTGCCTTTGGCGATGTTTCTAGGAAGAAGTAGCTGCGGCTGAGGTCGAAGAGGTTGCTACCTGTGTTCTCCTTTAGGATTTTGATGGACTCCTGTCTCACGTTTAGGTCTTTCAACCATTTGGAGTCTATTTTTGTGTGTGGTGTAAGGAAATGGTCCAGTTTCATTCTTCTGCATGTGGTTGTCCAATTTTCCCAACACCATTTGTTGAAGAGACTGTCTTTTTTCCATTGGACATTCTTTCCTGCTTTGTCAAAGATGAGTTGACCAGAGAGTTGAGGGTCCATTTCTGGGCTCTCGATTCTGTTCCATTGATCGATGTGTCTGTTTTTGTGCCAGTACCATACTGTCTTGATGATGACAGCTTTGTAATAGAGCTGGAAGTCCGGAATTGTGATGCCACCAGCTTTGCTTTTCTTTTTCAATATTCCTCTGGCTATTCGGGGTCTCTTCTGGTTCCATACAAATTTGAGGATTATTTGTTCCATTTCTTTGAAAAAAGTGGATGGTATTTTGATGGGGATTGCATTGAATGTGTAGATTGCTATAGGTAGCATTGACATCTTCACAATGTTGGTTCTCCCAATCCATGAGCATGGAACGTTTTTCCATTTCTTTGTGTCTTCTTCAATTTCTTTCATGAGTATTTTATAGTTTTCTGAGTACAGATCCTTTGCCTCTTTGGTTAAATTTATTCCTAGGTATCTAATGGTTTTGGGTGCAATTGTAAATGGGATCGACTCCTTGATTTGTCTTTCTTCTGTCTTGTTGTTGGTGTATAGGAATGCCACTGATTTCTGTGCATTGATTTTATATCCTGCTACTTTACTGAATTCCTGGATGAGATCTAGCAGTTTTGGGGTGGAGTCTTTTGGGTTTTCCACATACAGTATCATATCATCTGCAAAGAGTGAGAGTTTGACTTCCTCTTTGCCGATTTGGATGCCTTTGATTTCTTTTTGTTATCTGATTGCTGTGGCTAGGACTTCTAATACTATGTTGAATAGCAGTGGTGAGAGTGGACATCCCTGCCGCGTTCCTGACCTTAGGGGAAAAGCTCTCAGCCTTTCCCCATTGAGAATGATATTCGCTGTAGGTTTTTCATAGATGGCTTTTATGATATTGAGGTATGTACCCTCTATCCCTATACTCTGAAGAGTTTTGATCAAGAAAGGATGCTGTCCTTTGTCAAATGCTTTTTCTGCATCTATTGAGAGGATCATATGATTCTTGTTCTTTCTTTTGTGAATGTATTGTATCACGTTGATTGATTTCTGGATGTTGAACCAGCCTTGCAGCCCAGGGATAAATCCCACTTGGTCGTGGTGAATAATCCTTTTAATGTACTGTTGGATCCTATTGGCTAGTATTTTGGTGAGAATTTTTGCATCCATGTTCATCAAGGATATTGGTCTGTAATTCTCCTTTATGATGGGGTCTTTGTCTGGTTTTGGGATCAAGGTAATGCTGGCCTCATAATATGAATTCGGAAGTTTTCCTTCCATTTCTATGTTTTGGAACAGTTTCAGGAGAATAGGTATTAATTCTTCTTGAAATGTCTGATAGAATTCCCCTGGGAAGCCATCTGGCCCTGGGCTTTTGTTTCTTGGGAGATTTTTGATGACTGCTTCAATTTCCTTAGTGGTTATAAGTCTATTCAGGTTTTCTATTTCTTCCTGGTTCAATTTTGGTAGTTGATACATCTCTAGGAATGCACCCATTTCTTCCAGGTTATCGAATTTGCTGGCATAGAGTTGCTCATAATATGTTCTTATAATTGTTTGTATTTCTTTGGTGTTGGTTGTGATCTCTCCTCTTTCATTCATGATTTTGTTGATTTGGGTGTTTTCTCTTTTCTTTTTGATCAGTCTGGCCAGGGGTTTATCAATCTTGTTAATTCTTTCAAAGAACCAGCTCCTAGTTTCGTTGATCTGTTCTACTGCTCTTTTGGTTTCTAGTTCATTGATTTCTGCTCTGATCTTTATTATTTCTCTTCTCCTGCTGGGTTTAGGCTTTTTTTGCTGTTCTTTCTCCAGCTCCTTTAGGTGTAGGGTTTGGTTGTGTATTTGAGACCTTTCTTGTTTCTTGAGAAAGGCTTGTATTGCTATATACTTTCCTCTCAGGACTGCCTTTGCTGTATCCCAAAGATTTTGAACAGTTGTGTTTTCATTTTCATTGGTTTCCATGAATTTTTTTAATTCTTTAATTTCCTGGTTGACCCACTCATTCTTTAGTAGGATGCTCTTTAGCCTCCATGTATTTGAGTTCTTTCTGACTTTCCTCTTGTGATTGAGTTCTAGTTTCAAAGCATTGTGGTCTGAAAATATGCAGGGAATGATCCCAATCTTTTGGTACCGGTTGAGACCTGATTTGTGACCTAGGATGTGATCAATTCTGGAGAATGTTCCATGGGCACTAGAGAAGAATGTGTATTCCGTTGCTTTGGGATGGAATGTTCTGAATATGTCTGTGAAGTCCATTTGGTCCAGTGTTTCATTTAAAGTATTTATTTCGTTGTTGATCTTTTGCTTAGATGACCTGTCCATTTCAGTCAGGGGGGTGTTAAAGTCCCCCACTATTACTGTATTGTTGTCAATGTGTTTCTTTGCTTTTGTTATTAATTGCCTTATATAATTGGCTGTTCCCATGTTCGGGGCAGAGATATTTACAATTGTTAGATATTCTTGTTGGATAGACCCTTTACGTAGGATATAGTGTCCTTCCTCATCTCTTATTACAGTCTTTGTTTTAAAATCTAGTTTGTCTGATATAAGGATTGCCACCCCAGCTTTCTTTTGGTGTCCATTAGGATGGTAAATGGTTTTCCACCCCCCTCACTTTCAATCTGGGGGTGTCTTTGGGTCTAAAATGAGTCTGTTGCAGACAGCATATTGATGGGTCTTGTTTTTTAATCCAATCTGATAGCCTGTGTCTTTTGATTGGGGCATTGAGCCCATTTACATTCAGGCTAACTATTGAAAGGTATGAATTTAGTGCCATTGTATTGCCTGTAAGGTATCTGTTAACTGTATGTTGTCTGTGTTCCTTTCTGATCTTTGCTGCTTTTAGGCTCTCTCTTTGCTTAGAGGACCCCTTTCAATATTTCTTGGAGGGCTGGTTTCATGTTTGCAAATTCCTTTAGTTTTTGTTTGTCCTGGAAGCTTTTTATCTCTCCTTCTATTTTCAATGACAGCCTAGCTGGATATAGTATTCTTGGCTGCATATTTTTCTCGTTTAGTGCTCTGAAGATATCTTGCCAGTACTTTCTGGCCTGCCGGGTCTCTGTGGATAGGTCTGTTGCCAATCTAATGTTTCTACTATTGTAGGTTACATATCTCTTCTCCCGAGCTGCTTTCAGGATTTTCTCTTTGTCTCTGAGACTCGTAAGTTTTACTATTAGATGTCGGGTTGTTGACCTGTTATTATTGATTTTGAGAGGGGTTCTCTGTGCCTCCTGGATTTTGATGCCTGTTTCCTTCCTCACATTAGGGAAGTTCTCTGCTATTATTTGCTCCAATATACCTTCTGCCCCCCCCTTCTTCTGGGATCCCAATTATTCTAATGTTGTTTCGTCTTATCGTATCACTTATCTCTCGAATTCTGCCCTCGTGATCCTGTAGTTGTTTCTCTCTCTTTTTCTCAGCCTCTTTATTTTCCATCATTTCATCTTCTATATCACTGATTCTCTCTTCTGCCTCATTTATTCTAGCATTTAGTGCCCCCATTTTTGATTGCACTTCATCAATAGCCTTTTTGATTTCGATTTGGTTAGATTTTAGTTCTTTTATTTTTCCAGAAAGGGTTTCTCTAATAACTTCCACACTTTTTTCAAGCCCAGCTAGTATCTTTAAAGTCATGATTCTGAACTCTAGGTCCGACATCGTACTAATGTCCGTATTGAGTAGGTCCCTGGCTGATGGTACTACCTCTTGTTCTTTTTGCTGAGGTGATTTTTTTCATCTTGTCATTTTGTCCAGAGGAGAAGAGATGAATGAGAGAACACAATGCTAACAGGTTTACAAAGTCCCCAGCAAATATACTGTATACAAATCAGAAAAGACCTGAAACCAGGGGAAAAGAAAGGGAAAGAAAGAAAAAAGAAAGAGAAAAAAAAAGATAACAACAAAAACAGAACAATACAAAAAAAGCAGAATATGATCAAATATGATCAGGCTAGTGCATAGATCAGTGCCACACAGTAGATTTTGGGCGTATTTTGGTCTGTTAGAAAAAAGTGCCTCCTAAAATTTTAAAGGAAGAAAGACATACATGTACAAAATAAGGGTTGATACAACGAAGGGATGGAAGATGACTGTAAAGATGAAAATTATAAAAGATTTTATAAAAGGACTTGATAAGAAGTTGTTTGAAAAAAGAAAGAAGATTTAAGAAAAAAAAAGGAAAAAGGGAGAGAATGTGATCAGGGAGGAGACTAAAACAGAGCCATACACTAGTGATTTAGGGTATAGTTTGATCTGTTAGAAGAAACTGTATCTCAAAATTTTAAAGAGAGAACAACTTATATATATATGACAAGGATAAGGGTAACTACTATGAAGGGATAAAATATGACTCTAAAAATGAAAAATAAAAAATGTTTTTTTTTTAAAAAATTAATAAGACGTTGGTTGAAAAAGGGAAAAAGAAAAATAAAAAAAAAACAGTTAACAAAAATTAACTTTGATGAACTAATGAATCATGGTAAAAAAAAGCCATGAATTCTATGTGCAGCATTCCCCTAGCGCTGGAGTTCTCCCGTTCTCCTTGATCGGTAAACTTGGTCTTGGCTTCCTGGCTGTTCGTGCTGATCTTCTGGGGGAGGGGCCTTTTGCTGTGGTTTCCAAACGTCTTTGCCGGAGGCGGAATTGCCCCGCCCTTGTCGGTCCGGGCTAAGCAAGCTGCTCGGGTTTGATCTCAGGAGCTTTTGTTCCCTGCAAGCTCTCGGTATAGCCTTGGAGGACCAGGGCAGAAATGGTGGCCTCCCAATCTCCACCCGAAGGAGCTGAGAACTCGGGGCCCCGCTCCTCAGTGCACCCCCAGAGAAAAGCAGTCACTCCCGTGTCCCCGGTCTCCGGCCGCACTCCGTGCTCACCCGGCCTGTGACCGAGCGTTTCTATCTCTGGCACCCGACCCCATGTGGTGTCTCCAAACCCAGCAGATCCCTGCGGTGCGCTCCCACGCCGCTCCTCCCGGGGGAGGAAGGGGAGTCTCCCCGGATCTGCCGCTTGTTGGGTCCCTGCTGGAGGAGCAGTGGCCCGACTGGGCCGCGGATCACAGTTTATGGCCACCCCGAGCTGAGAGCCCACGCCTCGGCTCCGTCTCTGCAGCCGGCTTCCCCGCTCCGATCCCTGGGAGCTCTGGCGCACTCAGGCACCCCCGGTCTTTCTGTGACCCCGAGGGTCCTGAGACCACACTGTCCCGCGAGGGTTCCACCCCCCGCTTAGCCACTGCAGCGACGTCCCTCCGCGGAGCCGACTTCTAAAAGTTCCAATTTTGTGCTCCGCGGCTCTAGCACTTGCCAGAAGCAGTGGAGGCCCCTCCCCCGCCGTCTATCCTCCTGAATATGGCCTTGGATTCACTTCTCCGCATGTCCTACCTTCCAGTAAGTGGTCGCTTCTCTGTTCAGAGAGTTGTTGCTACTCTCCTCTTCGATCTCCTGTTGAGTTCGTAGGTGTTCAGAATGGTTTGATCCCTATTCAGCTGAATTCCTGAGACCAGACGAAATCTAGGTCTCCTACTCCTCCGCCATCTTGCTCCGCCCCCTATTCCCTGTTTTTTTAAGAATTCAGATCAATATACAAAATTTAACAGCATTCTTGTATTTAAAAGATGATAGGAAGTGTTTGCTTTTTAAAGCCTCTTCTTGCAATAGCAATGAACATCATAAGATATTTGAAGGTAATTGTAAACAAATATTTGCAAGGTATGTATGGAAAAATATTTTTAAAAAAATCACTGAGTGACATGAAAAAACGATTTAACTACTGTGAGGGATATCACCATTATTTATTAGAAGACAAAAGTAAAGGTTTCAATATCCTACCCAGATTACTCTATAAACCCAACAGAATAACAAAGAAAACCTAATGGAATTTTCTTGAACTTGATAGTTTGTTTATACACCTTGTTTAGAAAGTAAAATAGTAAGAAGAGCTAAGAGAACAATTTTGTGTTAAAGGGATGGAGATTGCCTAAAAACAAATCAAGACATGATATAAAGCTCTGTCAAGGGAAAGAAAAGCAAAATGAACTATTGGGACTCCATCAAGATAAAAAGCTTCTGCACAGTGAAGGAAATCAACAAAACTAAAAGGCAGCCTATGGAATGGGAGATGATATTTGCAAATGACATATCTGATAAAGGGACAGTATCCAAAATCTATAAAGAATTTACCAAACTCAACACCCAAAAAACAAATAATCCAATCAAGAAATGGGCAGAAGACTTGAATAGACACTTCTCCAAAGAAGACATACAGATGCCCAACAGACACATAAAAATACGCTCAACATCACTAAGCATCAGGGAAATACAAATCAAAATCATGACGAGATACCCCCTCACACCAGTCAGAATGGCTAAAATTGACAACACAGGAAACAACAGATGTTGGTGAGGATGCAGAGAAAGGGGAACTCTCTTACACTGTTGGTGGGAATGCAAACTGGTGCAGCCACTCTGGAAAACACTACAGAGGTTCCTCAAAAAGTTAAAAATTGACCTACTAGGTATTTACCCAAAAGATACAAAAATACTTATTTGAAGGGGCATATGTACCCTGGTGTTTATAGCAGCATTATCAACAATAGCTAACTTATGGAAAGAGCCCAAATGTCCATTGACTGATGAATGGATAAAGAAGATGTGGTATATATACATACAATGGAATATCACTCAGCCATCAGAAAGAATGAAATCTTGCCATTTGCAATGATATGGATGGAGCTAGGGAGTATAATGCTAAGTGAAATAAGTCAGAGAAAGACAAATACCATATGATCTCACTCATATGCGGAATTTAAGAAACAAAACAGAGGAACACAGGGAGGGAAAGACAAAGAGAGCGGGAAGCAGACCATAAGAGAATCTTAACTATAGAGAACAAATTGAGGGTTGATGGAGGGAGGTGGGTGAGGAATGGGCTAAATGCGTGATGGGTATTAAATAGGGCACTTGTTGTGATGAACATTGGGTGTTATTTGTAAGCGATGAATCACTAAATTCTACTCCTGAAACCAGTATTATACTATATGTTAACTAAGTAGAATTTAAATAAAAATTTGACGCAAAAAGCTCTATCAGTTGGCGTATGGATAGACAGAGACACAGAAAAGAATACAAAGGATAAAAATGAACAGTATAGACTATGTCATGTTGCAGAGGTAAAATAAAAAATGATTCAAGAAATTAGTTTGCTGAAAAATACACAATCTCACACATATACTTGTTCTATCTCAAGTCTACACAAGAGTATATGCCAAATGGAATAAGACCTCAATGTGAAAACTGAAACTTTTAAGTTATGAAGAGGAGAAAAATAGAGGACAATGTCTTTATGAGATTTGAGTATTAGGAAATTTCCAAGATTCAGAAAGTACACTGCATAAAGAAAAAGACAAAGTTAATACAATAAAATTTAAGAACACTATACACAATGCTAAACCTTCACAGAAGTGATGGTATCACAGGTGGATGCATGTGTCCAAACTCATCAATATGTATACATTAAACAAGTGTAATGTTTGCATATAAATTATATGTCAACAAAGCTTAAAAAATGAAAATAAAAGTGAATTCAAAGATGATAAAAGAAAAAGACGGCTCAGAAACCAGGGGGAGGACTTTTTATTTATTTATTTTTTAAGATTTTATTTATTTATGTTAGAGAGAGAGAGACCATGAGCAGAAGGGCAGAGGCAGTGGGAGAGAGAATCTCAAGCAGACTCTGCCCTGAGTGTGGGGTCTGATGCGGGGCTTGATCTCATGAACCTGAGATCATGACCTGAACTGAAACCAAGAGTCAGACACTTAACCAACTGCACCACCCAGGCGCCCCAGGGGAAGGACTTTTTCAAATGCACAAAATCAATAAAAGATTCATTTATTCTGTAAACCTGCAAATAGTGAATAATGACTGTACATAAGGCATTGGGCATCAAGCAGAAAACACAGTTCCTGTCCTCATGGAGCTTGTAATTTAGTGGGGAAGAGAGTGATACAGAAACTATATGTATATTTATATTATATATAGAGATGAATTTACCGGTAGAAAAGACCTGACGAAAGAGAGGGAGCCGGCCATGAGACATGTGAAGGAAGAGCATTCCAGACAGAGGGAAAAGCAGGGAGAAATGGCCTGAGACAGGACTGTGCCTGGTGTGCTTGAGGAGGAGCAAGGCGGTTCATGTGGCTGGAATCCATGGGCAGAGAGCGCAGTGGCGGAAGGAAAGGACATGAGATCAAAGAATCGCCCAAGGCCCAGAGCACACAGGGTGCTATGACTATAAAAGACCTTTCACTTTTTGCTGTAAGATAGAAAACTACCTGAAAATTTTGAGCAGATGAATGAATTAAGTTATTAGAGTTACATTTTATCAAGGTCACTCTGGCTACGGGGTTGAGATGACAATAAGAAGGATGGGGCCCAGGAAGACCCAGAAAGAGGACTCAGAAAGCTACTGCAGAAATTCAGAGTTGACGGTAGTCTGGGTCTGGAAGAAGGACGGAAGAGGAGAGAGCACTCTTCATGAATGGAAGGTAAAGCCAACAGAATGGTCTCTCAACAGTGAGAGAGAGGACGTAAGAATTAAGTGTTCTAGGGCGCCTGGGGGGCTCAGTTGGTTAAGCAACTGCCTTCGGCTCAGGTCATGATCCCGGAGTCCCGGGATTGAGTCCCGCTTCGGGCTCCCGGCTCAGTGGGGAGCCTGCTTCTCCCTCTGACCTTCTCCCCTCTCATGCTGTTTCTCTCTCTCTCTCTGTCAAATAAATAAATAAAATCTTAAAAAAAAAAAAGAATTAAGTGTTCTACTTTGAAAAACTGGAAGAATAACATGGAAAACCCTCTCACAGGTGGTAGGTTTAGGGGGACTAAGATGTCGACCAGGTTCTCAAATCGATGCCCATATGATACTGGCTATATGATTGTGACATTCAGGGGGTGGGTATTGGTGGGAGGGTGAACTCGTGTGCTGTATATCTGTATCAACAGGATTGAAAACCAAGATACTAGATTGGGCTGCTAAATAAGTGAGGATACATAGAACAGAGGCCTTGAGATATGAATTACTAGCAAAGTTCACTAAGAAAGCAGCCAGTGAAGTAACGGGAGAACCAAGACACAGTTGTGACTTGGAAGGCAAATGAATGAAGGGTTTCTGGAAGAGGTGCAAATATCACTATGAAATACTTCTCAAAACAGTGATTGAGGATTAAACATTTAATTTGGCACTGTGGAAGATACTGGTTACATTAACAAGCATTTTTCTTTGGTACAAGAATAGACAAAAGACTGATTGGAACTGATTTGAGAGAGAATAAAGGGAGTTTGGGGAGGTTTTGAGGAGTTGTGGGGAACAGGGTGTGTGTGTGTGTATTTAATGGGTTCATTATAATGTGTTTTATGGTTATAGCAGTGACATCATTCAGTGGGAAAATGATGTAGGACAGCATTGGGACTATAATTGAATGATGTCCTTAGGTCGGAGAGTGTGAAGGAGTCAAGTGGGAAGGGATACCTTAGCCTAGAATTATAGGAGAGGAGAGCAAGCATGTGTGACCAGATAATAGCAAGGTGGTAGATCTTGAGGCTAGAAATAGTCTTCTCTGAATGGACAATTCCTGGAGGGATCAGCCCCCAAAATATGGAAATATAGTCCCAACCCAGTGCTTGGCCAGAGATAATACACATAGCCAACAATAATATAAATGCTTTTCATTGTTTCTTAACATTTAGAGTTATTGTATGAACAAAGCACAGAACACTTGGTTGGGGATGCAGAAGTCAATGAAAATCTTAGGACGTTAGACAATGTAAAATAAAAAATACAGGTGAAAAATAATAGTGTAATTGTAGATAAAGGAAATTGTATGGGTGCAACTATTATCAACTTCTATACAGAGAATTACATAGGGATAATTAAGCTACTGAGCAACATTTACAAGAAGAAATGAGGGTTAAATTATTCATCCATTTATTTATTTAATTTCAAGTTTTTATTTGAATTCTAGTTAGTTAACATATATGGTAAAATTGGTTTCAGGTGTAGAATTTAATGATTCATCCCTTACCCACAACACCCAGGGCTCATCACAACCAGTGCCTTTCTTAATACCCATCACCCATCTGGCCCATCCCCTCCCCCACCTCCCTCCATCAACCCTCAGTTTGCTCTCTATAGTTAAGCATCTCTTATGGTTTGCTTCCCTCTCTGTTTTTTTCCCCTTCCCCTGTGTTCATCTGTTTGTTTCTTAAATTCCACATATGACTGAAGTCATATAGTATTTGTCTTTCTCTGACTGACATTTCATTTAGCATAATAAACTCTGGTTCCGTCGTGTTATTGCAAATGATAATATTTCATTACTTTTTGTGGCTGAATGACATTCCATTGTACATATACATACCACATCTTCTTTATCCATTCATCAGTCAATGGACATTTGGGCTCTTTCCACAGTTTGGCTATTGTTGATAATGCTGCTATAAACATCGGGGTGCATGTACCCCTTCAAATCTCTATTTTTGTATCCTTTGGGTAAATACTTAGTAGTGCAGCTGCTGGGTTGTAGGGTAGTTCTATTTTTTTTTTTTTTTTTTTTTTTTTGTGTGAGAGAGAGCATGCAGTGAGGGGTGGTGAGGGGCAGAGGGAGAGAGAAAGAATCCTAAGCAGGCTCCACACCCAGGGCAGAACCTGACTTGGGGCTTGATCTCACGACCCTGAGATCATGACCTGAGCCAAAATCAAGAGTCAGACTCTTAACTGACTGAACCACCTAGGTGCCCTCTATTTTTAACTTTTTGAGAACCCTCCATACTGCTCAGCAGAGTGGCTGCACCACTTTACATTCCCATCAAAAGTGTAAGTGTGTTCCCCTTTCTCAGTAACCTCATCACCATCTGTTGTTTCCTGTGTTGTTAATTTTAGCCATTCTGACAGGTGTGAGATAGTATCTCATCTGGTTTTGATTTGTATTTTCCTGATGATAAGTGATGTTGAGCATCTTTTCATGTCTGTTAGCCATCTGCAGCTTCTTTGGAAAAGTGTCTATTCATGTCTTCTGCCCATTTCTTCACTGGGTTATTTGTTTTTTGGGTGTTAAGTTTGAAATGTTCCTTACAGATTTTAGATACTAGCCCTTTATCAGGTGTGTCATTGCAAATATCTTCACCCATTCCACAGGCTGTTTTAGTTTTGTTGTTTCCTTCACAGTGCAGAAGCTTTTTATCTTGATGAAGTCCCAATAGTTCATTTTTGCCTTTGATTCCCTTGCCTTTGGAGATGTGTCTAGTAAGAAGTTGCTACAGCCAATGTCATAGAGGTTGCTGCCTGCCTTCTCCTCCAGGATTTTGATGGTTTCTTATCTCACAGGAAATAAATTTTAAATTTATTTTTGTGTATGGTGTAAGAAAGTGGTCCAGTTTCATTCTTTTGCTCGTTCCTGTCCAGTTTTCCCACCACCATTTGTTGAAGAGACTGTCTTCTATCCATGGATATTCTTTCCTGCTTTGTCAAAGATTAGTTGACCATACAGTTCCCTGTGTATACAGAAATACAAAGTCCATTTCTGGGCTTTGTATTCTATTCCATTGATCTATGTGTCTGTTTTTCTGCCAGTACCATACTGTCTTGATGACTACAGATTTGTAATATAGCTTGAGGCCTGGAATTGTGATGCCTCCAGCTTTGCCTTTCCTTTTCAAAACTGCTTTGGCTATTCAGGATTTTTTGTGATTCCATACAAATTATGGGACTGTTTGTTCTAGTTCTGTGAAAAATGCTGGTGTTATTTTGATAGGGATTGCATTAAATGTGTATATTGCTTTGGGGAGGATAGACAGTAAGTATGTGTTTCTCTATTGGTGAGAAACTGCCCTAAAACACAGTGACTTAAAACGATGAGCCTTTACTATTGTTCACAAGGTGATCAGTCAGCCCTGTGGTTCTTCTTGTCTCTGGGGTTATCCATGTGTCTGAGATCACCTGCACACAGGGTAGGCATCTCCATGTGATTTCTCTGATTCTCTAGCAATCTAGCCCAGGCTTGTTCACATGGACTGTCAGGTGTCCAAGATTGAGAAATGAACCACATGTCTCCTGACCTGGCAAAGAGCTGCACAGGGTCCATTTACTGTATCACAATGGCAAAACCAAGTCAGAGGTGAGTTTATAGTCAGACCAAAGGATACAAAGAGACTCCTGTCGGGGGCCATCAATAACATCAGTACTACACTGAGTGCTTTTTAAAAGCACAGGACAAAAATTCTCACTGATGTAAGCTAAGCATATAATTGTGGTTAGTTTGTGGTATGAGATTAAAGAAGGCAGATGATCTTACTCCATTACATAAAAATTAAATTATTTAATGTTGATAGCACATCTATTGTTTAAAAAACTCATCTTGAGTAAAAGAGTCAATAAACCAAAATACGCACATTTTCCCAGGACTGACAAGTACGCAGATCAGGAAAGAGAAGAAAAGAGATCACTTACCTAGGTTTTTAAAAACAGTGGCAGGAGTAGCACTGTTTGTTGGGCTCCAGTCAGTTTCCTGCTCCCCTTTAAGCCTTGCAAACTCACACCTCACTTTGGGGGCTGAGTGGGCATCCGTGGTGAGACCTCTCTGCCATTTAGTGGCTAAGGGGTGGCACAGAGACGAATGAGGGTCAGTTTGACTTCTTAACTGTGTCAAAATAGACTGCAAAACAGAACATAGAAACTGTGTGTGAGAGTAAAGAGAAAAGACAGGTTTGCTTCCTGTTTTCCAAAGGAAGTAAGAGTGGGGCATTGGTGGTTCAGTGGTAGAATTCTCGCCTGCCAAAGGAAGTAAGATACATACCAGAAGAAGAGTCAAATTCTATCTCTGCATGGACAAGAGAATTTGAAAGGCTGTAGTTTCCCATTTTAGGCAACACCAGCACACCAGTCCACTGAGAGGAAAGGGAGAAGGCTGCTTTCATTTTCACTACATTTCCTGCCCAGAGAGCCAGAGCAGCAATGGCTGGTGAGTGCCTCCGGTTTTCTGTGGTTTAGGCCCATGTTCTGGGGGAGTTACAGCTCAGGAGGAAGGAGTGCGGGGCAGGAGGTAGAGCCCTGAAAGGGGCTCTCATGAGACAGAACTGTTTTACTCTGGGAATGTGAGGGATGGGAGCTTGGGGCACAGGAAGCAAGTGTGGAGCAGACAAAGTATTTTGGCTGAGAAGCTAAGGCTTTTTGGAGGAAAAAAAAAAAAAAGAAGTGTAAACTATCTGGACCTACATTCTCAGAACTTTCCTGTGATTTTAGTCTTTTCTTTGAGCTCATACTGAGTGTTCTAACCATTTCTTAAGTGTTCTCTTCAGGGTGAGGGCTATCCAGTTGAAGAGAGTGTATTTCATTTCCTCCATATTTCTGCTCTCTGTGTGACCTTTCGTTTCCAGCAGTGAGCAAGCCAGCCACAATGTGTGCTCTCAATCTCAGAATACAGACCCACCCTGCCAGCCCTAGCCGGGGAAACAAACAAGCATTCTTCCATAGGTGGTAATACTTTCATGCTTTACTTCTATACATATTAACTACAGTGTGTTTTTAAAAGAGTTATTGATAAAAGTGACAGGAAGCAAAGGGATCACAGATGATACCAAGCTGAAATGAGGCAGCCATCACTAAGCTACTTAATGAAGTTGCTTCCTTCCCCAAGGCTCATTTTCTCCACCAGTAAAAAAGCATAGGATTGGGGAAGATTGGTGGTACTTTGCGTGTGGTCCTCAGAACAGTAGTTTTGATATCACCTGAGATTGGTAGAACTAAAGACTCATGCACTCCACTCTGACCTATTAAATCAGATTTCTGGGAATGGGGTTCAGGAAGCTCTGCTTACCAAGCTCTCAGATACTCTCCCTTGTTAAATTTGAGAACCATGGGCCTAGAATCAGAGATCTAAAGTCCTGTCAATTCCTAAAATCCTATTGTTCTCACAGAGAAGAGATCGCCACAAGATCCAGTCAATGAGATAAAGATGATTGCCAGCACCATGTTTGGTGGCTTCTTGGAGGACTTGAAAGAAAAGAAGGTGTTAGATAAGCAAGAGTTACAGACAATAGGGAAAAAAGTGAATGGCATCGTGAATAAGACCGAAAACCTGTTTGGCGATTTCACCGAGAAAACTCAAATGGTAGGAAAAGTATTTATGGACCATTTCATCAATTCCAGGAGACTGCTGAGTTTAAGTGAGTATCTTGGGCCAAAGGACTACTAACTTATTCTTTACCTGCTCTCTTATGCAATCTCTGTCTTCTTATTTCTATTTGCAAGGGGAGAACAAACTATCCACATCTTTAGTACTTTCTTTGCCTGATGAACTTATATAAGATGGCAAAAGGACCCGGGCCCCCCTAGTCCATGTGGCAGCATCCAAAATCACTTTATACTCCTACATGTCTTGCTTTTCCCTCGGCAACTGTCACCTTCCATCATCCCTTAACATTTCTTATTTGCTGTATTATATCTCCCTCTGCTAAAATGTAAACTCCATGATGCATGGAGCTATGTCTGTTTTGTTTATGAGGAGAGCCCCAAGTATGGAAATGGCACCTGACACGTAATAGGTGCTCAGTAAATACTTGTGAATTGCATAAATGGTGCTGGAGCTCTAGTAAATTCAGGGACCATCTTTAGCTGATCTGTGCTACTCTGGCCATACGCTGTGGACTCCAGAGTTATTCCCACATGTAAAATGTTCAATAGAAAACAAAACAAAACAAAACAATCCACTGTCCCCTGCTTAGCTGTGGCTTGGCTCAAGGGATAAATCTCTGAGAACCCACGATGTCTTTGTTAAAGGAATACCTAGGGAATCTGAGGGACATTAGTGGAACATAAGTGTGTCTTTCTCTCTGAAGCATGGGTTGGCACACTCTCTCTTTGAAGGGTCAAGAGAGTCAATGTTTTAAGTTTTTTGGACCAAACTTTCTGTCACAGTGACTCAAATGTGATGCTGTGGCATAAAAGTAGCAATAGATAATAAGTATAGAATGACTGTGGATGTGTCCCAATAAAGCTTTATGGACCAAAAACCTGGTGTTGAACTGACCTTGGCCTATAGGCCAGAGTCTCCTGACCCCTACTCTAGAGTACAATATATACATGAGTGTATTCCCAATATTTGGAACATCCTTCTGGGATGATTTTGTGGCTGCTGAAAGACTACCAAACATTATAGAGCTGTGTACATTCTTTCCTCAGAATGGAAAATGCTATTGCAGAAGAGCCTTGATTAAAGAATTTGATTATTCCTTGAATTATATAAGCAGGAACATAAGGAGCTCTTCATTGTTTCATGGAAACTCTGCCTCCTCCTTCACACGGCACAAAGTCACAGTCCTGTAAGACAAATCTGAAGCTTAGAAAATGAGCCAAATGTCCATGCTTCATAGGGTAACCCCATGCCAAACATCATCACTTTCTTGTGAGTGCAAGGGAAAGAGTTTCAACTGTGTAGGTTCTAGAAACCTAGTCCTGCTAACAAATCTTCTTTTCCTATTCTTTCAGAATCTCATGCTGAAAATGAAGATGATGAATCTGAGAGCAGCGAGTCATCTTCTTCTCTGACAGGTAAGTGTGTTGAAATCTCACATCACAAATGAACACTCTCAAATGAACCACTAGGGCTGTCAGAAGGCACTGTAGTTAAGACCTAGGAAACTGTGGTTTTAGTCAGTTTCCATCTCTGGAAATAATTTCAGCGTAGAACATTGATCCTTAACTTTTTGTTCATTCCACCTCAGAATCTGAAATAATCCTGAAGGAAGTGGAGAAGAAAATGCTGAGTCATCCCAGGCACTGGCTCTCCCTCTAGCAGGTGCCACCAAACCCAGTGGCTCATGCAAACCCTCAGACCTCACTCAGGGTAAGGCCCTAAGTGATAGGGGCCCTCAGTTACAGAGGAGAGACCAGAGATGGGTTCAGAAATTCCAGGTTATTTCTTCCTTCTGTGCCTACCCGTGTCAAAGGAAGGTCAGCATTTAACCCCCCACTCTTCCATCTTCTAAGAATCTGGAAGTGAAAGTGAAGGTCATGAAATTAGGGAGAGGGTTGGAGGCTGCACGCATGGCTTCTGCCTATGACAGGCAGTGTCATGGATGCTTGGTGACATTCTGTGAGCTAAGGCAGATGGAGAGTCCGTACACTGTAGTGGAAAGAGAACTGGAATGAAACGCAAGCAATCTCTACACTGAGCCCAATACTGCCACTGACTAACCATGTTCTCTGGTGTAAAAAAAAAGCACACAACAGGACTAGATACACATACTGTGTGATCACTAAAGAAACTGATGAGTTATTGAGACAATCGCAGTGTCTAGAAAGGGATTACTGATAGTTTTGTGTTGCGAGTACCATATTTTCAGATGTTCTGGACAAGTTTACAAAGGTGTAAGAACATTGTAATCTTTATTTGCTGTTATATCCATTCATCTATACATATATGTGTATGCATATATGAACTGAAAGCCTACTGTCTACTATTCTTATCACTGCTTATAGCAGTAAGCAAGATAAATCAAGGTCCTGCATTCATGGGGTTGACAGTGTAGTGAAGGTACATAGATAGTAAACATGAAAAAAAAATAGTACAAGTCAGGAAATGGACAAGAGAAAAGAGGCGAGGCATGTGGGCCAGGGTGAACAATTATAGAATTCATCTGAGGTGATGTTTCAGTGCATACTTGAACTACAGAGAGGGGTTTGTGCCACAAACTAAAGCAAAAGCATGCCATGGAAGGGAGGCAAGCCCAAGGGTGCTGAGCAGAAATGGACGTGTCATGTCAAAAAGCCAATCTGATGGGAGAGTAGCAAATTAGGGTACGTGGTAGGAAGAGCTGTTATGGAGTCAGGCTGAAGCTACCATACTACTTTGGGCCTTTTTGAAAGTGAGAAAGAATTGGATTTTATTTGCAATAGAAAGACTTTAGACGTATTTAAATGGAGGAGTGATAAAGAACCATAGCATCAGAAAGTCCAAAGGTATTTAAATATTTCAGTTAAGAGATAATAGCTTTTAGGCTGGGGTTGTACCAATGGAGAGGATGACAAGTGGTAACATCTGGACCTCTTTTGGAGGCAGAGTCAACAAAAGCATAATTAGAAATAAAAATAATGCACTCTACTCTGATCTATTAAATCAGATTTCTGGGAATGGGGTTCAGGAAGCTCTGCTTACCAAGCTCTCAGATACTCTCCCTTGTTAAATTTGAGAACCATGGGCCTAGAATCAGAGATCTAAAGTCCTGTCAATTCCTAAAATCCTATTGTTCTCACAGAGAAGAGATCGCCACAAGATCCAGTCAATGAGATAAAGATGATTGCCAGCACCATGTTTGGTGGCTTCTTGGAGGACTTGAAAGAAAAGAAGGTGTTAGATAAGCAAGAGTTACAGACAATAGGGAAAAAAGTGAATGGCATCGTGAATAAGACCGAAAACCTGTTTGGCGATTTCACCGAGAAAACTCAAATGGTAGGAAAAGTATTTATGGACCATTTCATCAATTCCAGGAGACTGCTGAGTTTAAGTGAGTATCTTGGGCCAAAGGACTACTAACTTATTCTTTACCTGCTCTCTTATGCAATCTCTGTCTTCTTATTTCTATTTGCAAGGGGAGAACAAACTATCCACATCTTTAGTACTTTCTTTGCCTGATGAACTTATATAAGATGGCAAAAGGACCCGGGCCCCCCTAGTCCATGTGGCAGCATCCAAAATCACTTTATACTCCTACATGTCTTGCTTTTCCCTCGGCAACTGTCACCTTCCATCATCCCTTAACATTTCTTATTTGCTGTATTATATCTCCCTCTGCTAAAATGTAAACTCCATGATGCATGGAGCTATGTCTGTTTTGTTTATGAGGAGAGCCCCAAGTATGGAAATGGCACCTGACACGTAATAGGTGCTCAGTAAATACTTGTGAATTGCATAAATGGTGCTGGAGCTCTAGTAAATTCAGGGACCATCTTTAGCTGATCTGTGCTACTCTGGCCATACGCTGTGGACTCCAGAGTTATTCCCACATGTAAAATGTTCAATAGAAAACAAAACAAAACAAAACAATCCACTGTCCCCTGCTTAGCTGTGGCTTGGCTCAAGGGATAAATCTCTGAGAACCCACGATGTCTTTGTTAAAGGAGTACCTAGGGAATCTGAGGGACATTAGTGGAACATAAGTGTGTCTTTCTCTCTGAAGCATGGGTTGGCACACTCTCTCTTTGAAGGGTCAAGAGAGTCAATGTTTTAAGTTTTTTGGACCAAACTTTCTGTCACAGTGACTCAAATGTGATGCTGTGGCATAAAAGTAGCAATAGATAATAAGTATAAAATGACTGTGGATGTGTCCCAATAAAGCTTTATGGACCAAAAACCTGGTGTTGAACTGACCTTGGCCTATAGGCCAGAGTCTCCTGACCCCTACTCTAGAGTACAATATATACATGAGTGTATTCCCAATATTTGGAACATCCTTCTGGGATGATTTTGTGGCTGCTGAAAGACTACCAAACATTATAGAGCTGTGTACATTCTTTCCTCAGAATGGAAAATGCTATTGCAGAAAAGCCTTGATTAAAGAATTTGATTATTCCTTGAATTATATAAGCAGGAACATAAGGAGCTCTTCATTGTTTCATGGAAACTCTGCCTCCTCCTTCACACGGCACAAAGTCACAGTCCTGTAAGACAAATCTGAAGCTTAGAAAATGAGCCAAATGTCCATGCTTCATAGGGTAACCCCATGCCAAACATCATCACTTTCTTGTGAGTGCAAGGGAAAGAGTTTCAACTGTGTAGGTTCTAGAAACCTAGTCCTGCTAACAAATCTTCTTTTCCTATTCTTTCAGAATCTCATGCTGAAAATGAAGATGATGAATCTGAGAGCAGCGAGTCATCTTCTTCTCTGACAGGTAAGTGTGTTGAAATCTCACATCACAAATGAACACTCTCAAATGAACCACTAGGGCTGTCAGAAGGCACTGTAGTTAAGACCTAGGAAACTGTGGTTTTAGTCAGTTTCCATCTCTGGAAATAATTTCAGCGTAGAACATTGATCCTTAACTTTTTGTTCATTCCACCTCAGAATCTGAAATAATCCTGAAGGAAGTGGAGAAGAAAATGCTGAGTCATCCCAGGCACTGGCTCTCCCTCTAGCAGGTGCCACCAAACCCAGTGGCTCATGCAAACCCTCAGACCTCACTCAGGGTAAGGCCCTAAGTGATAGGGGCCCTCAGTTACAGAGGAGAGACCAGAGATGGGTTCAGAAATTCCAGGTTATTTCTTCCTTCTGTGCCTACCCGTGTCAAAGGAAGGTCAGCATTTAACCCCCCACTCTTCCATCTTCTAAGAATCTGGAAGTGAAAGTGAAGGTCATGAAATTAGGGAGAGGGTTGGAGGCTGCACGCATGGCTTCTGCCTATGGCAGGCAGTGTCATGGATGCTTGGTGACATTCTGTGAGCTAAGGCAGATGGAGAGTCCGTACACTGTAGTGGAAAGAGAACTGGAATGAAACGCAAGCAATCTCTACACTGAGCCCAATACTGCCACTGACTAACCATGTTCTCTGGTGTAAATAACCCAACCTTTCTGGAACTTATAGTTTTCAATGATAGTAATAACAACTGTAAAAGATTCATAAAACATCAAACAGATAAGCAAGTAACAACTGCATAAACAGAGCAAGGATGTGTTTAAGAAAAGCACGTTCAGAAACACACAACAGGACTAGTTACACATACTGTGTGATCACTAAAGAAACTGATGAGTTATTAAACCACATCAAAGAATCTCTGTGTCTAGAAAGGGGTAGTGTTGTATTGTGTTGCGAGTACCATATTTTCAGATGTTCTGGACAAGTTTACAAAGGCATAAAAACTTCTTAATTTTTATTTGCTGTATATATATATACACACACACATATTAACTGAAAACTACTGTCTAGTCTTCTAATCACTGCTTATAGCAGTAAGCAAGATAAATCAAGGTCCTGCTTTCATGGAGTTGACAGTGTAGTGAAGATGCATGGACAGTAAACATGAAAAAAATAGTACAAGTCAGGAAATGGACAAGAGAAAAGAGGCGAGGCATGTGGGCCAGGGCGAACAATTATGAGAACTCATTTGGGGTGATATTTTGGTACATACTTGAACTATAGAGAGGGGTTTGTGCCACAATCTAAAGCAAAAGCATCCCATGGGAAGGAAGCAAGTCCAAGGGCCCTGAGCACATATGGACGTGTCATGTCAAAAAGCCAATCTGATGGGAGAGTAGCAAATTAGGGTACGTGGTAGGAAAAGCCGTTATGGACTTAGGCTGAAGCTACCATACTACTCTGGGCCTTTTGAAAGTGAGAAAGAAGGATTTTACTTGCAATAGAAAGGCTTTAGAAGTATTTAAATGGAGGAATGATAAAGAAGCATAGCATCAGAAAGGCCAAGGGTATTCAAATATTTCAGTTAAAAAATAATAGCTTTTAGGCTGGGGTTGTACTAACAGAGAGGATGAGAAGTGGTAACATCTGATCTCTTTTGGAGGTAGAGTCAACAAAAACCAAGGATGGATAGGCTTTGCACTAATGCAGGAAGAAAAGGAATCAGGATGAATCTTGGTTTTGGTTGTCAACTAGGTGAAGCTTATGACTAACTGAGGTGGAAGAAAACTTGTAGTTGAGGGAAAACTCAGGAGAAACAGATCTCTAGGCATGGACAAATATTAGGAGTCCTTCCCTGTACATGTTCACTTTGATGTGTGTAGTACAGCCCAGGGTAGATATTGAATACACAGGTGTATTCAACCCAGGTGTTCACAGAAGAACCAGGCCTAGGAATAGCTCTGGGGATTCAGGAGCATGTAGACAGTAGGTAGGATGATGTGCCTGAAGAGGCCACCTGGGCAGAGGTGACTCACAGAGGGTAACAGATGGTCTAATGTAGAAAGACCCAACTTTTAGACATGTGGCAGAAGAGCGAAAGCCAGCAGCTTGAGGAAGAACAGCCATAACACACAGCATCACAGAATCCTGGAGAACACTGTTCAAGGAAGGAAGAAGATGTGTTTCACCAGAGTAAATGCTGAAAAAGCAATAAATGGTCAGTGGGAACTTTGATCACAAGGATTTGAGGGTGAGAGTGACAGCTAGGGTGTGTTGCACACAAGAACAAAATGAGAGTTGAAAAAATGGAAACAGTGCAGCAGGACACAACCTTTAAGGAGTTGTGCTGAGACATGGACTCGGGACAACAGCTGGAGGGGAGGTGTTTGTGAGACAGAGGGGTGTGAAGGCACGTGATATGCCATGGGGCGAACACTGCAGGGGGAAGAGGGAGAGGGATGGGACGGGGCTGAATAAACGCCTGAGTCAAGATCTTGCGGGGGAGAGGAATTGGAATTCCGGGCACAAAGAGAGTCACTTAAGACAGGAGGAAGTATATTCCTTCCTTTTATTGGGGAGGACAGTAGATGGGGAGAGATGCAGGCAGATTAACAGATTGCTTGGTTCAAAAGATGAAATCATTCTTACACAAAGATACTGGAAGGAACAGAAGGCTGGTTTCCCTCTGGAAAAACAAAAGGCAGGAGAAAGTGGCAGATACCTGGTGGCTATTTTCAAGTATCTGAAGGTAATGATTCATTAACAAGCAGTTATAAACTTTTAATCTGTGCCAGACTATCATTCTAGATGCTGGAAATACAAAAATTAAACACACCTTCCCTGTCCTAATTAAGCTTACCATACAGTAAACACAATTAAGATAAAATATAATCATTGTTTTTCTGGGGCATTTACATAAAATAATCGAAACACAAGGTAAGATATTTTGAAGCCATAGAAATATTCATGAGCTTTCAGCGGGAAAGGAATTAGACATTTTTCTGGATGGTCCCAGTGCAGGAAATACATACCAATGCTTATAAGGTTCACGCTTTGGGATCCTCAGAACTGTTCAGAGTGCTTTAGAACACTGCAAGTTCCCCGTTAGTGGAGACATTTCACTAGTGGTAATAACAACACAGTAGGGATACTGTGAGTGGAGTTCAGATATCTGAATAATGACTTGACCAGGCCAGATGATCATGAGGCCTCCTTCCAGATCTTGGGTACTGTGCTTATGTGAGTCTAATGTGCTGGGTATGAAAGATTAGCCCATATCATGATCACTGACAGAAACAGAAACTGGCCGTGGGGTTAGCAAGAAGCAAAAAGAAAGAGGGACTACTCAAGATTTTTGTTTTTGTCATTTTTTATACAAAATGATTTTCTTGTTATATGAAGCTTTTTGAAGGGATGGCAGTAAGCGTTTCCAAAGAATGAGAGCCCAGTGAAAAGATCTCTGTGACTGCAAGGCAGGGGGTGCTACTCCCTAAAGAGTTATTTTTTTTCTTTCATAGTTATTCAGGAAATCCAGGCTTCCCAAGTGGACGTGCTGAAGCTTTGTCCCTGTAAGCATTCTCAAGGACTGAAGACTGTAAGACTACATGAGGTAACACCCTTTGGAGTAGGAACACACAAGACTGTCCACTCAAACTGCATACTGGTAACCCACTGGGAATTTTAGTTCTTGATACAGATGCCTTTGGATCAGCCCAAAAGGCATAGAATGTTATTTAATCATGTCACCTAATTAAGTGGCCCTTCCATCAGATTTCCTGTCTGTTTCAGCCCGTCCTCCGACATACTTGAAACTCCTCCCCACCACCGAACCAAAGCCAGGTTCCCGGAGTGCATGCTCAGCTACTGTACATGCTTTCAGTCTGGAGTCCTGGGTCTTTCTGCATGAGTGTACCTGTCTCCATCCCCAAGTCCTCCAGCCATCCAGTCTGTTTTGTGTGGACTTTGCAGGCAAAAGTGGGGAGGCCACATGTAACTCACCCTGTGTCTATTATTTGCAGATATATCCAGTGATGGAGAAGGAGGGCCGAACACGCCTGGCCCTCATCATTTGCAACAAAGAATTTGACTATCTTTCTGAGCGAGAAGGCTCTGAAAATGACATTTCAGGGATGCAAGGCCTGCTTGAAAACCTTGGATATTCGGTGGTTATAAAGGAAAATCTCACAGCTCTGGTAATGGCCCAGGATAGTGGGATAAGCTTCCTTCCTGGACTTCTTCCTTTGCAGCTAGAAGAACACAGTGCGTGTTACAGGAATTCTCTTTCTCCAGAATAGGCATCCCTGGGTTTCAGCCTCTTCCAATGCACATTTTTATAGCAAAGATCTATAGGGTAGTATTTCATTAAAAATATTGGATCTTTCTAATGCTCTCAGTTTGGGAGGCACCGATGACTTGATAGTCTATGGAAGACACAACTCTGAGGCCTTTATAATTTCAATATTATGTGTCTAAATGTAAAGCCAAGTATGCAGTCAAAAAAAAAAAAAAAGATTGTGAGCACACACATACACACAAAGTTGTGATCCTGTCTCTGCCAAAAAAATATCTTGGGTGACTTTGGACAAACCATTTGAAACCTCAGAAGAAATTTGTTAAGTGTCTCTACTTTATGTCAATAGGAAACAGTCCCTTACTCTCTGTCTCACTCTTTTTTAATAAAAACTTAGTCCCCTAAGTTTTTATTAAAAGTTTTAACTTAAAACTCCCCGCCCAACATGTAATACAGATGAAAAGAAAGCCTTCCGGTGGGAGACCTGCCACCTCACGTGCCCTTCCTTATACTCCACCTCCCAGCACCTCCCCCAGCCTAAGGTTCTACTGAAAACCACTGGGCTACACGCTGTACGAAAAACCCGCTAGGGGTGCCTGGTTTGAGCCTCCTAGTCTTGGTTTTGGCTCAGGTCATGATCTCAGCATCCTGAGATCGAGCCCTGTGTTGGGCTCTGTGCTCAGCATGGAGACTGCTTGAGATTCTCCCCCTCTCTCTGCCCCTCCCACAACTCTCTCTCTCTCTTCTTTCTCTCTCTCAAATAAATAAATAAATCTTAAAAGCAAAACAAAACCCTGCTAACCTTTACATTCTATATATCTAATTTTCTGGTTTTATGTCAGAACGAAATTTCTCTCACAATTCCATTCTGTCCAAACCGTCTGATTCCTTAAAGCTTGCTCCACCTACTATTTGAGTACAAACTGTAGATGGAGAGCTCCTAGGTAGTGACCCTGGAGATTCTTTCAGGAAATGAAAACGGAACTGAAGAACTTTGCCACCCGCCAAGAGCACCGATTCTCCGACAGCACGTTCCTGGTGTTCATGTCCCACGGCACCCTGGACGGGATCTGTGGCACGAAGCACAGAGATGAAGAGCCGGACATTCTTCCCGATGACACCATCTTCCAGATTTTCAACAACCGTAACTGCCAGAGTCTCAAAGACAAGCCCAAGGTCATCATCACGCAGGCCTGCCGAGGCAGTGAGTTGGGGTTACGGGACCCAGGGTGGGTCCAGGCATCTTTTTCTGTTCGCCTAGCAGCTAGCCTTCATTTTCCCAAGGATGGGTGACAGGGACAACATTTTAGAACTGCACTCAGGTCTGGGCCAGAAAGAAATTAGGTCTGGGGGCACCTGGGTGGCTCAGTCGTTAAGCGTCTACCTTCGGCTCAGGTCATGATCCCAGGGTCCTGGGATCGAGCCCTGCATCGTGCTCCCTGCTCAGCGGGGAGTCTGCTTTTCCCTCCCCCTCCCCTGCTCTTTCATGTGCTCACACGCCTGCTCGCTCTCTCTCTCTCTCAAATCAATGAATAAATAATCTTAAAAAAAAGAGAGAAATTAAGTCTGTATCATTTTTTAAGAAGTGTGAAGCATGCCAGAATAGTAACAAATGTCCCGATCCTTCGGGACAAGGTCATTCTAAACGTTAAGTGGGCTCTGTATGGTTCCCAGTCAGTGAGTTGGTTTTTCTAGTAGTAACATACTTGCATTTTTAATAAATTCCACATTGGAATGTACTGAAGTAAGGGTAGAATGGTAGAAGAGATTTTGTGTGTGTGTCTGTGTGTGTAACTTCTTTCATAAGACAAGGGTGTCTCTTCCAGGAGGTGACGGGACCGTCTGGGTGACTGATGTGGGAGAAGCGTTTGCGTGGACATATTACCAGCCCTTGCAGCGTTATATCGCCAGTGATGCCATAGAAAAGACCCACGTGGAGAAGGACTTCATCGCGTTCAAATCTTCGACTCCACGTAAGTGACTTTAGAGAGCAGTCTCTCAATCTCCTATCAGTTTCCAGATCACAGGCTTGGCTATGATCCTACCTGATCACTAATAGAAGAACATCTCTTCTCTAATGATAGACTTTATAGAGAAGAGGTTTAAAATATTGAGATTATTTTTATAACTAGAAAGCTGAAAGTCTTGATTTTGGAGGAAACTTTCAAGGTAAACTGGACTTTCGTGAGGATCCGAACTTAAAATAGTGTAACTATAAATAAATGAAGAGTTGTTTTTGTTTGTTTGCTTGTTTACTTAATATAGCAATGGCACAGAAGTGTATTTTAGTCCCATGGTTTGGTCCACCTGATCATCTACTAGCGGTTAAACAAGGCAATCAAGTAACACTGTAATTCTTGCTTCACACATTCTAGAACCTCTTGGCTGGTTATTTGAGTCTAGTCTTAAAAATTTAGTTAACATTCAAATACCTGACTTCAGTATAATGGAGACAACGACTGAAAATCCTTCTTTGGCAGGAAAGAAATAGTAAAAGATAGAAACAGAAGATACGCCAAATTGATCACGGTCAAACCTGTGGGAAATCTATTTAATCGTCATCTATGGTATTGTTTTATGAGTGATTTACAGAACCCAGGCAATTTCCAGAATCTGGTTTACATAAGTCACAGTTCTTTTTAAGAATTTTATTTGAGAGAGAGAGAGTGAGCACAAGCAGGGGGAGCAGTCTCCCCACGGAGCAGGGAGCCCAACGCGGGGCTCGATTCCAAGACCCTGGGTTCATGACCTGAGCCGAAGGCAGAGGCCCAACCAACTGAGCCACCCAGGCACCCCATACAAGTCACAGCTCTAAGTGCTCTGGTGTAGTGATTACAAACCTGGATGTGCACAGAATGTCATTACATGTAGAGTTCCAATTTGTAGGTCCAGGGGAGGGCCTGAGATTCTGCTGGCCCAGGAGGATGCTCTGAGTCTAGTCTGGGGAAACAGGAAATAGGCCATGTGGGAAACACCCATTCCATACCTGGAACAGCTCTACTTTGTCTTACATGTTGGAGTTTGAATAAAGTTTTATTGGAAAGAAGAGCTCTCTACTTTTAGCTACTAAAGGAAGTTAAAAAGGCATATCCAGCCTGATGTATGCTCTAAGAGACTGTTTAAGTTAAGGGCATGAAGTCTACTATGTGTAATTCCTCCATTCCTTTCTGTACATGTAACGATGAACGGAGACAACTGTTTCGGGGCACATGATGCACAGCTGAAGCAGACGTGCTTGCTGAGCCTTATGGAGTGACGAGCAGAGGGGCAGAGATGGACTGAGAGGAAAATACAGGCACCACCTCACACAAGTACATAATAACTGTTGACCCTGTTAGGTGCTTTCAGGAAAAACATGTTGAAAAATGAAGGAGTTAACTATGTCAATAGTAAGAGAAGGACATTCCAGATAGAAAAAGCAGTGTACACAGAGAACCTGGGAAAGAGAGGAGCTTGGAAAACAGGGCCAGTGCGTCTGGAGCATGGAGCCAGGGGCCAGTAGCAAGAGAGAGGATGGAGGGGTAGGCAGGGGCTGTATAATTTGAGACCTCATATGTTAGGGAAGGATTTGATCTTTTATGTTGACTTGCTTTATTACTAATATTACTTTACAGTAATAGTAATAGGAAATTTTGGTGAAAGGTACACCAGGCAATGATAAGACTGACATTTTTAGATGACCACTCTGGGGGTTCTCTGGGGAATGGGTTATGGTACAGCAAGAGGCGATATGGGGAGGAAGGTTAAAATGTGACTGCTGTATCATGGGCCACAGGTGATAATGCCAGTCTTGGGAAGACATAGCTGTTGAATCCAGAAATAATTAGTATGTGAAATTTGTATGACCTGGTGTTTAGCGGATATGGCAGGTGAATGAGAAGGGGTGACAGAGAGGACTCGAGGTCACCAGGGATGACTGTGGTGCCTTCATTAAAATGGGAATCCTGCAAGAAAGTGTGAGATGCCTTCAGCATACTTCAGGAGGAAAAGAAGAGAGTTACAAGGCTGTATATTTCAGAAAAGAGATCGGCATCAGGATTTGGGGACATGATTGCCTAGGGATTAGCTTTAATGTTCTAACAATGGACAAAATGATCCACAAACAGGGAGCAGATTGAGAAGACATCCCAAAGCAGAGGCTTGAACTGGGAGAGACGGAAGTCCCAGTCCACAGAGTGGACTCCGAGAGTATGGCTGGAGTATAGGAAAGCAAAGTAAGACGAGCATGTGTTGTCAGAGTTACCCAGAAAGAATCTGGGAGTTACGGCCAGTTTCTGATTTGAATGAGGGATCAGGTACAGGTGAGGCTCAGTAAGGGACCGTGAGGTTTAATGACTCGGAGGTCATGGCTGGTCGTGGGGGAGCTCTGCGTGAAGTTATAGGGGGAGGGAGACAGGAGCCCGGGGTGAGCGGGCTAGGAGCGTGTGAACATGGTGAGTGAGACAAGCCCGAGAAATGTAACTACGAAAAGGAAGAAGAAGCAGGGAGGCAGCTGCAGGTAAAGGGATGAACAGGGGACGATTGGCTTTTTGATCACACTGCAACAGTGAGGAGAAGCAGAGGCTCAAACAACGTTCGTGATAAAAAAGTACGGGTACAATATTACATTAGCAAACAGTGCGGATGAAGAGGTCCAGACTCAAGGAATGGCAAGATCTAGATTCTTTTTTTGATTATATAGTAAGTGCTGAAGGAATTCTGTTCTTTTCCACTTCCTGCAGCAGTCGGGGGATAACTTTGGCTCTGCCTAGGAACACACGCAGGGTGTTTTCGACTGAGGGCCCATGACGGTTTTCTCTTTGCCCGCTGTGGAAACCTGACACCCCAGCTTTATCCAGATTTGTCTCTCTCTCTCCAAAGCATCAAAATCAAACCGTGACCAAAAGCTATGGCTCCAAGAGTCCTCCACACTTATACGAAGGACACATCTCCCAGTATTTCAATGCCTTTTATTTGCAGATAATGTTTCTTGGAGATTGAACACAGAGGGCTCTGTCTTCATTTCCCAGCTTATCTACTACTTAGGAGAGTATTCTTGTTGTCACCATTTGGAGGAGATTTTCCGAAAGGTAGGGTTCTTCTTGTCTTTTCACTGTTATGCCCCAGAAAGCTGTGCAACCATTTTCAAGCCCTTTTTTTGGGAATCCTGAAAGATCTTAAGCCGTCATGACACCCCTTCCTGTACCCCAGGTTTGCTTAAAGAGGAGGATTTTTTTGAAGTACCGCATGGAACCAGAGTGAGTTTCTCTGACTCTGATAGCCTTATTTATTCAGAAAATGCTTTTGATGATACTATTTTGTTCATATATGCACTATAGCCAATAGAGATGCACTATACTCCTAAGAGAGAAGTCCAGATTTCCCTCTTAGGAAACCTCTGAAGATTTTCTTTACTACCTTAGGTTCAAAATGCATTTGAGAAGCCAAATACAATGATCCAGATGCCCACGATTGAGAGATTATCCATGACACGATATTTCTACCTCTTTCCTGGGAATTAAAATCCATATGAAGCATCTCAGGTAAATGTCTCCAAGAAACGGAATTGGGTGCTCCCTTCTCAGAGTCTGTACATATAACCTAGAGTGGAGAGTGGGAACGGAGAGCAACTGCCCACTAGTCAATCTCCTCTGCATTTTCTTAATGGTCCTCAGTAAAACCCTGCTTTCATTTGAAATTATCAGAAATTGTAAGTCTAATGGTAGCCAGCTAGAAAATTCTTCAGTCTTCATATCTTTCAATGACCTACCTAGTGAGTAGAGAATATTTTGTTCCGATGCATGCCGAAAACAATTGGCCTTGCATAGACAGCTGATATGTGGCTTCCTCCCCAAGAAGACAGCTGGGCCAAGTCTCATTCCTTCTCGGTATGTGATGAGGCCCACCTGGACCACAGGGTCAACTGATGGCTGTTGGGTCTGTGCTGAGACGGTCAGGCCCCCGTGCAGATCCTCCCCTTTGGGGATGATGGGCCCATAGCCCTTCTGTGAAGGCACACCTCACAGTAGAGATTAGTTCTGTTTATGTCTTACCTCCAATAACCCCTTTACTTATGTTTTCTTCTAATTTTTCCAGGAAAATTGAGCCATTCCATTCTCTGTGAATCTACTATTTTAAAAGGTTAACATTTGATTGTGAATGTTTTTCTACTGAACTTCCCACTTGCCCACCCTCAGCCAACGCCAAGCTAAAACCACGGTCATACTGTTGCTGAGTTAGTACTTAATAAATTTAAAAAAAAATAATGTTTGTTTTCTCATTTTATCGTAGAAGTAAATCATTTTCACTGCAAAACAAAGTTTAAGTATAGGAAAACATAAAAAAATAGTTAATGCATAAATAATATGATTACATTAATAGGCGTCCTGATATTAAGCAATGATTATATTGTTGGGATGAAATCTTTGTCTTAGAGGGTCATTCATTCTCCATTTGAGATAATGTTACTAATATTTGACTTGGAACTCCCACATTTATATTTATAGACAGGGTTCTAATTTATTTTGATTTATTTCTAACTTGGCCATAGGATATTTTTAATAATATTTTGTAATGAACTACAAGCAGTATTTTTTGTGAACCCTAGAATGTCAAAAATCTTTTATCTCTGAGTTCATTTATAAGTTCACCTAAAAACATATATATATATATGTACATATATATATATATAAGATTTTATTTCTTTGTCAGAGAGAGAGAGTGCACCTACGTGAGCACAAGCAGGGGGAGCAGCAGAGGGAGAGGGAGAAGCAGGCTCCCCGCTGAGCAGGGAGCCCAATGTGAGGCTCAATCCCAGGACCCTGGGATCATGACCTGAGCTGAAGGCAGATGCTTAACGACTGAGCCACCCAGGTGTCCCCCTAAAAACATATAAAGGCCAGTGGCCTTTGTTAATTTATTCCTAAGTAGTAATTTTTTAAACTGATCAGAATGTAATGAGATACCACCTTACACCCGTTAGAATGGCAAAAATTAACAAAACAGGAAACAACAAATGTTGGCAAGGATGCGGAGAAATGGGAACCCTCTTACACTGTTGGTGGGAATGCAAGCTGGTGCAGCCACTTTGGAAAACAGTGTGGAGGCTCCTCAAGACATTAAAAATAGAGCTACCCTATGACCCAGCGATTGTGCTACTGGGTATTTATCCCAAAGACACAGATGTAGTGAAAAGATGGGGCATGTGCACCCCAATGTTCATAGCAGCAATGTCCACAATAGCCAAATGGTGGAAAGAGCTGAGATGTCCATTGACAGATGAATGGACAAAGAAGATGTGGTCCATATATACAATGGGATATTACTCAGCCACCAGAAAGGATGAATACCCACCGTTTGCATCGACATGGATGGGACTGGAGGGGATTATGCTGAGTAAAGTAAGTCAAGCAGAGAAAGACAATTATCATATGGTTTCACTCATATGTGCAATATAAGGAACAGCACAGAGGACCGTAGGGGAAGGGAGGGAAAACTGAAGGGGGAGAAATCAGAGAGGGAGACAAACCAAGAGAGACTCTGGACTCTGGGAAATAAACTGAGGGTTTCTGAAGGGAGGGGGATTGGGTAACAGGGTGGTGGGCATTAAAGAGGGCACATTTTGTGATGAGCACTGAGTGTAATATGCAATTAATGAATCATTGAACACTACATCACAAACTAATGATGTACTATTTGGTGGCTAACTGAACATAATAAATTTTTTAAAAAAATAAAATTGTATTTTTAACAATGAAAAAATTATCAGAATGTTGATTTTTAAAAAAAAATTACCAATATATATCTGTATCTGTATATTCATTATTTTAACATTCAAACTGCAAATGAAGGCCAATTTATATAAGCACTAAAAAATAAAAAAGCTTTACTTTGTTTTAATCCTGAGAACAATACGATTATGTAAGAATATCCCTTTAGAATGGAAAGTTATAAAGAGGGAAGTGAAAAATCATGTGTTCCGTGAAATGATTTATGTTCCCTTTCCTCCATCCTGCTGTCTCTCTCTCTCCCTCCCCACATATACAAACTCACAGATGTATTTAGAAACATAACCATGTAAGATACTCTGTGACGTGCACTTTTCTTTTTTCAAAATAACCACCGAGGATTCTGATGAGTAAGGCAAACAGCGTGAGGCTCTGAGGGCTGGGGAAAGCCATCCAGGGCTGACTGGGGGGCGGGGGCTCTCCAAGGTGTCCTCAGGCTGTCCCTTCTGTCCTTGTCACTGAGCACCTTGTATCTCAGAGATCACGGCTTGGTCAGAGATGCTGTTGGAGCTGCAGCTCTTACTGGGACACCGCGAATGCAGCCCTCCGGCCAGCAAGAAAGGGGAAGACACAGAAGATACAGGCCCCTCCCTTTCGGGGAGCCTTCTCTTCCTGGAAGCCAAGAACCACCACTAAGTCCCCACAGAGTAACTCAGGGCGGCACAGAAATGGTGAAGTGAAGTGTCTGTTCTACGTGGCCAAAGGCCTAGCTAAAAACATGGAGTTTCTATCAGGAAAGGGGGGATAAAACAGGTACTTGGGCTCTTCGATGGTCTGTGCCAGAGATGGCTTCCATATTTGATGGCTGTCTAATATTCTATTTAACAGAGGTATCAGAATGCATTTTACTATGTTAGGGAATTTCTAAATTTGTTATTATCTTACGCAGTTTTATAATAAATAAATTTCCTCATAAATACATCTTGAAGTTTCTCTCTGATAATATTACTGGAATACTCTCAGAACTAAAATGACAGGGTCCAAAGCATTAAAATTTAAATCTTCTAAGTAGGGTAGTGCTAAAAAACATTGTCCAAATGTGCACTCCCCTTGAGCTGAATGTAATATGGCCCATTTTCCTATATTTTCAACAGCATGATGCATCATCTATTTTGTTCATTTATCAGGCCAAAGTCCAAATTACTCTAATTTTTGTTTGCTTTCAAACTTGGTTAAGCATCCTTTCCCATGCTTACAGGTCACTGTATACAAGTTAAACGTTAGCTGGGGCTTTGTCTCGGCCACCAGCTCTGAGTAGGGCAGCTGTAACCTTACAGGAGCTGCTCGCCAGGCCACCGCTGTGGCTTCAAGCCCTGCCAGGGCTGTTTCTCTTACCTGAAAGGCACAACCTTACTTGAGAATTTGCTCACCCCTTTGCCTGAACCAATCAGCCTTCTCATCCCCATGACGACCTGACTTGCTACTGCCCTTCTTGGGGCATCCACTAAATGATCACACTTGATTATTTTTCCACAGGACTGATTACTTATGACACACGACATAATTTACTACTTATATGTGCATCTCAACCCATGAGAATATAAGCACCACGAGGGCAGTGACTTTGTTCTCTTTGTTATGGGATTCACAGAGTTTAGAGCAGTGCCTGGTACAGAGCAGACACTCACTTTTTGACTAGATGAATGAATCCATGTACAAAACATGATGCTGTGGAACTCGAGATAAAATAACATATTTTTGCAAATGGCTTTGCAATACAAACTATTTTCTTGGCAATACAAAACTTAGGGTTTTTTGTGGTTTTTTTTTTAAAGTTAGTGATTAGATTTTTTTTTTCCTATTTTATCAAACCTACTTATTTTTTTTTTTTCTAGATTCTTCTCTGGGAACATCTATTATTTATGTGCTAAAAATTCATAATACATTCTTTCCTTCACAATCAAACATCATTCCTTCTATGAACAGTGTTGGTGTGATTGTTCTCTGCCTGATGTTATAGTAGCTGTCAGGAATGTAAATCATGAGCAAGACAGACAAGTTTGCTACATCTATGGAGCTTACTTCATATAGATAGCTAAAACACACAGCTAGCATCTGAATGCTTGTGTCCTCACAATTCATGTGTTGAATCTTATCGCCCAGTGTGATGCTATTAGAAGGTCTCTGGGAGGTACTTAAGGTCATGGGCTGGGCCCTCAGGAATGGGGTTAGTGCCTGCTTAAGAGGCTGCAGAGAGATCCCTGATCCCTTCCCCCACATGAGGATTCAAGGACACGTCTGCAAGGGCCTTCACCTGGTCTCAGACTTCCAGCCTCCGGAACTGTGGCAGTACATTTCTGCTGTTTACAAGCCACCAAGTCTATGGTACTTTGCAGCCCACATGGACCAAAACACATGTCAGGTTTTAAACTGAACTAAGAATCTTAGTCCAGCTCTGTTCCTCTTTCTAGAAGCATTGTGCTGATGGCTGGCACTTCCATGCACACTCTTGTCGTTGCCAGAAAGCTTGCTTCACAAGTTAATTTCTTCTTATTTTTCTCCTTTTACAACAAATCAGTCACCGACACTGCCGATTCTACTTCCTGATTTCCAAATCTCTTCTGTTCTCCCCATACCCACTCTCACCGATTCATGTCCAACAGCCTTCACCTTCAACAGAAATGTGCATAGACTCATCCCTGGTCAACCTCAACCCACATGTGTCTCCTTTGGAAATGTAACTGGACTTCCATCAGAGAGACTGCTCTGTACGGAATGTCAGCCGCCGGTCTACTAGCTCCCTGGGCTTCTCAGAACCATATGCAAACCTAGTCTCACAGTTCACACACTCTGTTGTACCCTAACTCCCTTCAACTTTTCCTCTTCCATCTGGAAGCCCATCTATGAATGACTTACCCTTCCCTATGTCATGCTCTCTGTGCGTCTACATGTTCTAGGTGCCCTTCTGTGTCCTCATCTCATGCCCAAGAATGACCACACCCCCCATTTCCAGAACCCTTTTAGCTCTCTAATCCCTGAGTATTCCTCATAATAGTAGTTTAGTAATAATCAAAAAGAGTCACAGTGGCAATATGGCCAAACAGGAGAAAAAATATTCATCTTGAATATTTTTATTTATGCTAGGAACTTGGTAAAACATTCTATAAACATTTCCACGCTGAAGATTCAGCTCAGACACCAGCTCCTCAAAGAAATTTTCTTTGATAATTTTCTTCCAACTATTGGGTACTCCTCCAGTATGTTTTCCCATGTGTTAAGAGGCAGTATGTATCAGACAAGGGTCCACGCAAGACAAAAGACGCCACTCCATGTAGATGAAATGATTAAACTTAATACAGAGATTTTGCAGTCTGGTGTTCAAACACTGAAAACAAAAAGAGGGAATATGGAGGAAACACTAAGGTGATATCTGCAGGAAGCATCTAGCAGCTTCCACTAAGGTGGAGGGGTAGTAAAAGAAGGAGCTGAAGTTATCAAAGTCAAAATGCTGCAAAATTAGGATGCCCACCTCTGAGGAAGGGCCTCGGTGGAGTGCTGTTGGTGTTTTAGAGCCTGGACACGGGAGTGCCAGTTCCTCAGTGGGCGGGACTAGGTGGGCTCTAGGAGTGATGGGATTATAGCCTGGATCAGAAACTAACCACTACTTCTGGAGCGAAGGGTCACTGTGGACAGGAATCAAGAAATGAGCAGGTTCGTCTCTTGTCCGGGCTTTCTTATCTCTGTCTTTGCTCCTTAATGGCAGAACCTAACGGGAGGTAGGCTGACCGGAGTAATTTGGAGTTTGTAGAATTCCATCCCCAGTACCAGAGAGAAGAGTATCATGCCTGGCATTGTCCTCTGTAGCTTGACAAGTTCATGCTGCTCCTCTCTTCTTGATGCTACAATAGTATTACCACCACCAACACCACCACCACAACAAAATTAATAAAGAGAAAGGTTTTTACCTGTGTCATTCAGGATTCAGTCAAAAGATAGAAGCCTCTGGAAGTTAGTAAAATCGTCTATGTGAGGTTGATGCTTCTTGTGTATGGCTGGAGCGAGAAGTCCACTGGGCAACTGAAGATGGATTTGAAGTGAAGGGAGCAAGACAAGCTGAAACCTGCAAGGATCAGTTGGAACCAAGATAATGGTCATCAGCCTCTCCCTGTTTCCAAGCCTCCAACTTAGAAATGGACGTGTCCTGCAGGAGAAGCTAACACTAAACTCACACCTGGAGCTAAACATTCATCTGACCCAAGAGTTGTAAAAGCTGAAGGAGAAACTCTCCCTGGACCTGGAGGAGTTGGGAACTGGCTATTTTCTCAAGCCAAGCAAGTGAGTGGCAGCTTACGTCCTTCACCGACTGTCCCTGTTTAAAAAGCACGTGGCTACTGCTTCCAAATCTTCCAAGTTTCATGAAAAATATCTCATGCGCATGAAGCTAACCTGAAAATTTGCATGGAAGGAAATTTTGAGAAACCTAGTTCTAGCTTAGCTAAATGGATGTAATATAAAACTAAAAATGTGACCTGCATATCAACACTATAAATGTGTATGTATATATGCTTACAATATTGATTGATTTTCTCTTCCCTTCTACATTCTTTTTCTAAATGATACCATACAATTTCATGGTATTTAGTATCATCTACATGTAGAAATATTCTCACTGTATATACTTGACAGATTTGTCTTCTAAGTTTCACAGTAATATTCAACTAATTACCAACTCAGCATCTCCCTTGGAGGATAATTCCAAAATTTAATTTGCATACATTACAGGCAGACCTCAGAGACACTGTGGGTTCAGTTCCAGACCATTGCAATAAAGCAAATATCTCAATTAAGCAAATCAAATGAATTTTTTGGTTTCCTAGTGTAGACAAAAGTTATGTTTACACTATATTGCAGTCTATTGAGTGTGCAGTCACATTGTCTTAAAAAAACAAAACAATGTGCATACCTTAATTAAAAAATACTTTATTGCTGTAAAATGCTGACCACCATCTGAGCCTTCAGTGAGTCATAATCACTGATCACAGATCACCAGAACAAAAATAATAATGGAAAAGTTTGAAATATTGCAAGAATTACCAAAATGTGACACAGAGACAGGAAGTGAGCAAATGCTGTTGGAAAAATGGTGCCAAAAGATTTTCTCAATGCAGGGTGGCCACAAGCCTTTGATTTGTTAAAAAGGTATCACCCTGACCTCACTCCTCAATTTACTCCCCTTCTAGTCTTCGCACACATGTTAGGTAAATGATACATGTGTAGATCCGGAAACTGGGGAGTTACCCTTGATATCTTTCTCTCCTGCAAACTCCACTTAAATTTGGTCACTTAGATCTGTTGACTCCCTCTCAATTTCATCAATTTCTTGCCATCCGGCACTTTCAGCCCAAGCTGAGACGCCATCATTTCTCACCTGAACTACCACAAGCATCTCCTAATGTCATTAAAATATGCAAATTCTCCTTTTTTTTTTTTTTTTTTTGGTTAGAGGAAACAGTGGGGAATAGAAAGAATGGATTTTGTGATTATGACACTAATCAAATTAGATGGCTCAGCTAATGGCATTCTGTAATGGGCATTTCCTGTACGTATTAAGCACAGATAGTAATATACTAGAAAGTAAATGTAAGAGTTCTAGGTAAAACTCATAGGAGAGATTTAGTGTATATAATGAGTAAGACATAACTTGTGAGACATGGACAGAATTCATATGATCTGGTAAATACAGATAGTAAGTTAGTAATATGTGAGACATGCCAAAGATAGAAAAAAATAGAAGATACAGTAGAACAAAAATAGGCTGCTTAAAGATACGAAGGGAGGGAAAGACCCCCCCATCACGATCACAGCACCTTTAGAGAAGGACTTTCTCACATTGAAATTGGCCACCGTTTGTCGTCACCCAATATGGTTCCATTCAGATCCTACATATGCTCTACTCGAGAAACAAAAATAAGACCAGAGGCTGTTCAACATGGTGACTGGCAGCTTCTCTTGCCTCAAGGGCACTTGCCCTGCAACTCTCGGGCGGACAGGTGTGTGTTGGTAGATGAAGAGATTCTCCTCTGTGACCCTCCATTGTTCTGACCGAAAGGCTGGTTGTCATCGTGAAGCCGTCCATTGCGAAGGCTGATGCAGCAAGAGAGGAGCAGGATTTATGAAAAATGTCCACATCAGGACTCAGGGAGTGTGGCCCTTTCACCCTTCTGGTGCTATCTAAGTGTATTCACTTTCCTCTTTCCATTCTTGCTTCTTGCTCAGTATTTTAATTAATCCAATAAGCTATGTTATTTGGTCATTTTAATTTGATCTGAAAGCCTTTTTGTTGTGTGACCTCTGGGATAGTGGGATGGTTGGTGTCCTTGACAGCTCTCCCGGCGTCATGGCAACTCCCCACGAAATGAATACTCAGTGAAGGTAGTGGCCTTTGGTCTTGGAAGGAGACATGGGAAGGAGGCAAATGCTTCTCAGCACCCTGATGCCACGGCTGTTAACTTTAAAGTCGGCTCAAAGTCAAATTAATAAAATGAATTTACAATCCGTAATGAGACTAAACTATGTATTCTTTGGGAGAAAATTTGATAAACTTGGAACTGGTATGTTTGCCCTCAAGTAACTGGTGAGGAAATCCATCTTTAACCTTCACTGTTGGAGAAAAGGAGGAAAATTCCCCATCTCAAGAGAATGGAGCTGTGGTTTTTACCGGAGTTAGCAAAACCCAGGCAGGAGAAAGCCTCCACCAGCATCAGTCAAACACGTGAGGCACCAGACTTGGAAAGATCCAAGGAGGAAAAAGGAGAGCCTGGAACTCACTGGGGAGTTTCAGTTTCTGAAGGAAGGCAAGTCAAAAAAATGCTGTTATGACAAGTGGGCTTTGGAACGATTTGGATTTTGAAGATAAGGAGAAATGATATCCGGACCCAAGACGTACACAGAGCACACATGGGAACTCCCGAACTAGGGCACACAGGTGCGCGCACGTGCATTTGCACCCGCACGTGCGCCCTGGGGTGTGAGAGCAGGAAGGCAGGCCTCTCTTAGCCCTACTCTGCCCTGCTTCCGTAGGCTACCCGTCTCACAAATGTGAATCCTCTCCTGGAACTCAGTGTAATTCTGGTCTGACATGACAATTTTCAGGAAAAACACATCCCTGTTTTCTAATAATTTTAGAACTGAAAAGGAGGGTTTTGGCTTCTTCCCTAACTGAAGAAAACCACCGAAGAGAAGACGCCCCCTGAGCATGTCACCCAGTACGGAGACTCACATTTCGTTAGGCGGCAGGTGACATCTTCACGGGCCAGCAGGCAACAGCAAGGAGAGGTGTGCCCAGCCGAACTCCTATGAGAAGCCCCGTCTCCTGATCACATCAGACCCTGCTCCCACCCCTGCCTCTGACTAGTTCTTCAAACAGCCAGAGGGGCCTTGGATCAGATACAGAATCCTGCACAGGCCCTCCTGACCTCGCTCACGTCATTTCATACCATTTGTGCTCTCTGAGCCACACTCAGCCGACCGATTTCTCACCTTGGGGCCTCCACACACTCACACGTAGCTCCCTCCGCTTGAGATAATCTTCCTGTCACTATCCACGGGCCTAGCTCACACCCATCTCTTAACAGGTACTTCCGCACAGAGGCTTGTCTGACCCCTAGTATAAACTAGATGTCCTGTTATCTACTTTCATTCAAGTTAGCGATTTCTTTCTCCTTCAGCGCACTTGTCACAGTTTGGATTGATACACTTCCCGATACGGTTGGAATAAGCTCCATTAGAGTCAGGACCATGCCTACCTTATTCCCCTATCACAACTCCTACCAGACTAAGTGAAACAGAACTGGTGCTCAGAAATATTAATGAGATGAGAAAAGCTCCGCAACGAATATAGGTGTTCCTCCAAATTATGTGGATTCGCCGACGCCACAGACTGGAGGTGGGAAGGAAATAAAATCATACGTAGATAATAATTTGAATATCCTTTTTGACTCAAGTTCAAAGTGTTTTATCTTCATGCCAAGATACCAGAAGCGTATCATTAGATACACAGTCTTCATGATTCTTTTAAGAGTGTTAGATATTGATAAGGACTCCTAGAATAATAAAAGAGTCGTGACTCGAGAGACTCATTCCATGTCTTTCCAATTCTATTTGAACAAGAGAAAAATCTTCCGAACAAAGAGATTTGCAGTTTCAGAATGGATTTCCATTCATTTCCACTCAGATCACTGGGTGACCCCTCAGATCAACCCCGCATTTGCAGGGAGAGATGCTGATAACATGGGGAAGCTTTCCTGATGTGGGACCTACACAGTGATCTATGCTACCTTGGAGGGGGTCATCTTGCTGACAGGGGCTATCATGTTACCTCACGAAGGACTCAGAAATATCGTCCAGTTCTGACTTCTTCCTAGAGTATAAGAGAGTCAGCTGTGACGATCTCAACTTCATGATGTATCACCCCTGGCTTCTGAAATACAACAAATCATCCCATGACCCCAGAGCATGACTTGTTATGCTCAAGACAAAAACATGTCTTATGTATAAAGTGGGGGTTGTTTGTATCCTTTAATAATTTTTCAGTTGTTGTTGCTATTGTTTTTAAGTCCAAAACTAATATAAAGTGATATTATATTATGCATCCTTAAAGCTTTCAGTTGTTTGTCTGCTATGAGAGTACTCACCTACCTAAGGGATATGTGCAGGTACAGCGCACTGACCACTCTGCTGGGATTTGTGGGTGATGGTTAATTACATTCTTCTGCCTCCCACTGAGTCCTGAGGAGTGCACACTATTCAGGGGGATAGAAATAAAAGCAGCTGCTTTGTTACCCATAAAATTGGGGTCCTCATTGGATTTTGAACACCTTCAGCCTGAAAGTAGGGCAGCGAGCATCCCACACCAGCAGCCTCCTTCTTGAGGCATTCACAGTCCCTGCTGTGCTGAACTCACTTCGCGGGAGAGAAAAGAATGAATATTTTCTAAGGACATGCCCCCCAAAAACAGTTAAGGAAGAGGTCGGACTGAGTACGTGCCATATCATCTTCCAATCCCACAAATTAGATAAATCACTCTGCTCCCCACAAGGAGAAGGGAACAGAAAGAGAGAAGGAGCAGAGTTTTCCTGGTGTTATTCCTTCCTGGTTAGCAGAACACACCCTTTGTAGGCCATTAGAAATCAAGGAAGAAAGAGACCATGGTTCCAGGTAACAACTTTCCTCTTTTTTCCTAGCTCTCTAGTTTAAACACCTCTTTCTGCTACGAGCTCCCCTGACCACACAATACAGACAAGTCTATGTCATTTCACTTCACCTGAACCCTTGGTTGCTATCTACAATCGTTTAGGGGAAAAAGTGCGGAAAAGTGACATTTAAAATGTAAAGGATGGTAAACTGCATGGAAAAAAAGAGAAAAAAACTGTGTAACATACACAAAGTAAGCTAGTTTATGCACTAAATTGCATTTAAACATTTTTTTTTGTTTTATAGCCTTATAGAAAAACACAAAAAGCAAAAACAAAAGCAATGCAAGCAAATTTTGTTACAAAAAAAGAAAAAAAATAACACAAGATTACCTGCCTATAGTGGATACTGAGAAGCAAATTAGTATCCTATCCCTTTTTAAACAATATGGCCCATAGTTACACTAATTCTTGTTTTCCTGGTTATTAATGTTTTGAAAGTAGCTATCTGTGGGCCTGAACCAATGCCAAACTCTTTCTTGGGGTTTGTATCTGCCTCTGCATTTTAGGCAGGCAGGTGTCCAGTCGAAGGGTTAGACTATCATGGAAAACAGGAAAGTTCAATGATTGGTAAACAAGTTAAGGTTAAGACTGACAGATCTAGGGATGGTTCGGGCAAAAACTGCAATAGCCACATCTTGAGTGAGAAAGAAGGTAGAAGTGAGGAGGGGCCAGGACCTGGCCCCCACAAGAGTCAAGTGATTGCCTTTTATATTAGTCAAACTCTGTTCTAATACAACCAGAGAAAACTCATCCCCACTCACTGATGAAGACATAATGTAGAAAGTAAATTCAAATTTTTTTGTTCTATTTTCTCTCCTACTTTAGTCACATTTAAGAGACATTTGCTGGCAGAAAGGAGGTGCTTGGTACTGTGCTAGGAGCTGGAGCTACAAAGAAAAGGAAAATGTGGTCCCTGACCTCAAGGCACAGACTGTCTGGTGGGGAGGCCTCTCATGAACAGGTATTCAACCTTCCAGGTACGCATCTGGGACCGAGGGGCATATGCACAGAATGGGCAGGAGGGACAGCTGACCCGGACGTGGACGAGCAGGAAAGGCTCTTGAAGTGGAGTGTGGCGCAATGTGTCAAGGACAGATCAAAAAGGATGGAGAAGATAATTTCAGGTTCCAAAAAAAAAAGTCCCAACATAGGTACAGACATAGACGAAAGGTGTTAATGTGGTGTTAATGGGGATTATATCTCTTTTAAGTTGCTGGTTCCTGGAATGTAAGCTGTAATCATGTCTGTTTGCCTGGGACTCAGTCAGTACCCTCCATGTGAAGGAAAGATAGTTTTTGTAGCTGGGGTCTTAGGCCATGTACACAGATCACTGCCTAGATTTGCTCCTTTATTTTGTTTTTTAAGATTCACTTATTTATTTGAGAGAGAGAGAATGAGCGGGGGAAGGTGCAGAGGGGCAGGATCTCCAGCAGACCCCTGCTCAGCACAGAGCCTGGCTGTGGGGCTTGCTCTCACAAGCCAAGAGATCAGGACCTGAGCCAAAACCGAGTCAAATGCTTAGCGGACTGCACCACCCTGGCGTCCCTCCTCCTTTATTTATTTCAATATACCATACGCTTGAATCTCTTGCCCTCTGCATACCCTTCCCCTGCCCCCAACTCTCAGTCTGTTGAGTGGTGTTCTTGCCTCTAAACTTCCCCACGCTCTCCCTTTCTTTACTGCCGTGAAGTTTCCACTCTCCCGCTACCTTTATTTTCCCAAGTCTCCAGGTACATGAGTCCCTGGGTCGTCACACTGCTCCTATCTGACAATTCTATCTTTATTAATCCCTATGAATTTGAACTCCAACAGGTTGCATGCCAATCTCCTGGTCCAGACTCTTCCTTCCGGCTCCACCTTTGACTACCTGCATTCCTAAGCATGCAAATAATAAGCAACTTTAGGAAACACCAGATTGTAACCAAAGTGTATATCCTCGGGTCAGAATATTGTTTGAAGAAATGTAGAAGAAAAAGCACCAGACCAGTCAAATAGGCGAGACAGAATTTATTCCAGACTACAACAGTAGGGGACAGAGACCGATCTCAACTGGAGCAAAAGGAGGGAGTGATTTTAGGCACTGGGGTGAGCTGGCAGAGAACTGCTGGAGGACACGGGTGGAGAGCTAGGCAGTGTGTGAGGCCATCTGTGTTTGCTAACTGGAACTTAGAGAAGTGAGCTCCTGCCTTCTCATGGACACTGGAGGACCAGGGCTCTATCTTTCCTGATAACTTTAAAGAGCTAGCTCTCAGGTCTTTGAAACAAGACGTCCCTGGACAGTAAAACTGGCAAAAGACTAGCAAACTTACATTTCAAGGAACAGGGAGGGAATTCACAATTTCAAGTTTTCTAAATTAAATGCTCAAAGAAAAGAGAGACCGGGGCCTGGAGTCAGAAAGAAGTCTGTCTCAAATGCAGTCAAGCCAAGGGGGAATGCTAAGTCTATCTTCATCAGATATCAAGTTCATGACATGCAGCCCCAAGCCCATAATTCTAAGCATTAGAAGCTGATTTCTTTAAAGACCATGTTTGCATCAAAATATTCATGATAGGCTCAGAATCATATTGACTATTGTCGCTATATTTTGGAAAATAAGATAAGCTTCTAATGCAGAGCTCCCCAATAAACTAATCACTGTTGAATGTTAAAGTCTTATCATGCATCTATCTATCTTCAAACAGGGTTATACCAACACAATTCCATATCCTTACATCATGCTTACTCTGGGGGCAACTGAATGAAAGGTACATCGGATCTCCGTACATTCTTTTTTTTTTTTTAAAGATTTTATTGATTTGTCAGAGAGACAGAGACAGAGACAGAGACAGAGAGACAGAACACAAGCAGGGGGAGTGGCAGGCAGAGGGAGAGGGAGAAGCAGGCTCCCCGCTGAGCAGGGAGCCCGACGTGGGGCTGGATCCCAGGACCCCAAGATCGTGACCTGAGCTGAAGGCAGACACTTAACCGACTGAGCCACGCAGGCGCCCCTCTCTGTACATTCTTTCCCCTCCTATTCTATACCCTTTATTCGGTGGGCCCTTGTTGAGAATCTGATGTGGGAACCTAGTGTCCTATAGGTTGGATGAGACTTCTGTGTGGCAGGTAAAGACAGAAGTGAAATAACCACATTCATCAATGCTGAAAGCAAAAGCTCAGGGGAAGGGGCTTTGCCTGTTGCTACAGACTCAGGGGAAGAACTGGGGGACCCCAGTGCTCTTACTACCCCAGAACACAGCAGGAGAGGCATGGCCTGAACAACTTGTGTTTCCACGCGTGGCCCACAGTCACTGCGGTGTGTATGTGCGTGAGCATGTGTAAGTGATAAAATTCACATAAAACAGAATTCATTCTTTTAACCATTTACAACTCAGTGGCTTTTAGTGTATTCATAGCCTTTGGCACCCTTCATCCCTCCCTTATTTCAGAATATTTTCCTCACCCTAAAAGGAAACTCTATGCCCATGAAGCAGTCACTCCCCAGCCTCTGACTTATAATTTCTCCATGTCTATGGAGTTGCCTATTCAAAACATTGTCTATAAATGGGACCATGCCACATGAGGCCTTTCAGGTCTGGTTTCTTTCACTTAACATAAAACTATTTTCAAGGTTCATCCATGTGGTAGTATGTATCAGTACTTCATTTTTAAAAAAATTTATTTGAGGGGGAGGGGGAGAGGGAGGAGGGGCAGAGGAGAGGGTCACAGAGGGCCACCAGAATTCTTTGAAAGTAAGATCAACTCTACTCCTTCTGGTATCACACACTTGTCCTGGGAATGCAGGCTGGTGTCTTCAAGACCACTACCAAGTTGGGGATTAGCGGACTAAGTTAAAATGCTATGAAGTTCTCTTACTGAGATTCAGCTGCTCTGTTCTTTTTAATTAAGCATTCCCCTGGTTGCTGTAAGCTTTTGAGTAATATTCAGAATTCCAAAAAAGTTGACTCAGCTTTTACCAGTTGATTCATGGCTATTGTTACTGAGACAGGCTTTTGGAGCTCCCTACTATGCCATTTTCACTGATGTCTGCCTGTGTATGCATTTTCTTGTAAATTCCTACGAATCCATAATTATTTCAAAATAAAAGTAAAAAAAAATCTAGATTTTCCATATATATTTGATGAATTATCAAATGACAAAGGGTAATAAGAAATAAAATACTAATAGCTAAGAAATAAAGTACTATTTAAAATGTGTTTATTTAATACATTCAAAATGGATTAAAAACCTAAATGTGAGACCTGAAACCATTAAAATCCTAGAAAACACAGGCAGTAACCTCTTTCACCTTGACTGTAGAAACATTTTTCTAGATATGTCTCCTGAGGCAAAGGAAACAAAAGCAAAAATAAAGTACTGGGACTACATCAAAATTAAAAGCTTCTGCAGAGCAAAGGAAACAACCAACAAAACTAAAAGGTAGCCTAGGGAATGGGAGAAGATGACATATCTGATAAAGAGTTAATATCCAAAATATATAAAGGACTTATAAAATTTAACACCCCCCCAAAAAATAATCCCATTAAAAATGGGCAGGAGACATGAATAGACATTTCTCCAAAGAAGATGGCCAAAAGACACAAGAGAAGATGCTCAACATCATTCATCATCAGGGAAATACAAATCAAAATTAAAATGAGATACCACCTCACACCAGTCAGGATGGCTAAAATCAACAACACAAGAAACAAGAGGTGTTGGTGAGGATGTGGAGAAAGGAGAACCTTCTTACACTGTGGGAACGCAAACTGGTGCAGCCACTCTGGAAAACGGTATGGAGGTTCCTCAAAGAAGTTAAAAATAGAACTACCCAATGATCCAGCAATTGCACTATTGGGTATTTACCTAAAGAATACAAAAATACTAATTCGAAAGGATACATGCACCCCGATGTTTATAGCAGCCTTATCAAAAATAGCCAAATTATGGAAAGAGCTCAAAGGTCCAAAGATGTGGTATATACATACAATGGAATATTATTCAGCCATTAAAGAATGAAATCTTGCCATTTGCAATGGCATGGATGGAGCTAGAGAATATTGTGCTAGAAAGACAAATACCATATGATTTCATTCATATGTGGAATTTAAGAAACAACAAATGAGTAAAGGAGGGAAAAAGAAAGAAGCAGAGAGGCAAATCAAGAAAACAGTCTCTGAACTCTAGAGAACACACTGCTGGTCACCAGAGGGGAGGTAGGTGGGGGATGGGGGGAATAGGGGTTGGGGATGAAGGAGGGCACCTGTTGTGATGAGCATCAGGTGACGTACGGAATTGTTGAATCACTATATTGTCCACCTGAAACAACATTACACTGTATGTTAACTAACTGGAATTTAAATAAAAACTTTAAAAAAAAAGATAAAAAAGTAAAATAAAACAAAACATATTTATTTTTGCTTCCTTCCAACAGTCAAAATGTTAAACTATATATACTTTGTCCATTTTGTTCAAAAAATCTGGTAGAGAATTTATGAGCACAAACACATCAATTCTGTTAAATTTGTCAATTTAATGTGGATCTTTTCCCATTTCCACCCTTTCCCAATCTTTACTCTTTCCCCAATATTATGAGACATTAGGTATATGTTACTGTCTTCAAAGAAACATTACTATCAAGCCATGGCTTCGATACAGATGCAATATATATATATATATTATTCCATCTCTGTAGATGGGAATAAAGTAGGGCATATGTTTTTTAATGTAAAAACAGACAAGATAACTTGAACGCAGCAGTTACCTCAGCTGCCAATCAGCATGTTTTCATTTTATTTCCTTTTGAGACAGTGTTGTTTTCTATATTTGTATGAGAAATATTTAAATTGTAGTTTCTCTAAAGAGGCATTTATTTCAAGTGTATGGTAAGTGCTGATTCTGCAATTATTGCTAATTGGAGAATTTCCAAGCTGCTTGCTGTGTTGAGAGCCTCATGATTTTGTCATATTCCTTTCTCCTTTATACTTCAAATTTGTGGAATGAAAAATATACTAAACTAAAATTACACTTTCAAATACATCATACTATAACTAAACTACTTTCTAGGCTTTACAGATGGTGTGAGCTCAAAAGTGACAGGTCTTGCATACCAATGACTCCTCTGAGCCAATGAGGCAGAATCATGTAAAGGTTATTTGTGGTACAGAATTTAACTCAAATAATAAAAAAAAATATTGTTTTCATTTTTAGTATGAATCTACAACATATATTTGAAAATGAAAATCAGAATACAATTTTTACTTATTTTTACTTTTAATAGATACATTTATATTTAAGGTGTACAACATGTTCTGTTATACATATAAATAGCGAAATGATTATGACATTCAAGATAATTAACATATTCATCTCATCACAGAGTTATCATTTTTTGAATACCTGAAATCTACTTTCTTGAATCTAGTAAATTTTTGGGATAAATATACTATATTTAACTATAGTCATCATACTCAACATTAGATCTGTAGACTTACTCATACTACACAATTGGAACTTTTCACCTGGTGACCAACATTTCCCCACACTTGTAACTACCATTCTAATCTTCACCTTCTACATATACAACTTCCTCAGACTTCACATATGAGTGAGATCATGCCACACTTTCTTTCTGTGTCCGGCTTATTTCACTTAGCATAGTGTCCTCCAGTGTCATCCATGTTGTCCCTAATGGAAGGATCTTCTCCTTCTTTCTCATTTTTTTAAAGATTTTATTTATTCATTTGAAAGAGAGACAGAAAGAAAGAGCAGAGAGAGAGAGCGAGTGAGCACACAAGCAGGAAGGGGCAGAGAAGAGGGAGACGGAATCCAGGGCAGACCCCTCACTGAGCACAGAGCCTGACACAGGGCTCGGTCCCACAACTGGAGGATCATGACCTGAGCAGAAACCAAGAGTTGGGCGCTTAACCTACTAACCCCCAGGCTCCCGGGAAGGATCTTCCTCTTTATGGCTGAATTTCTTTATCTATTCATTTTTTGACAGAATTTAAGTTGTTTCCGTATTTTGGCTATTGAACGCAGTTCTCAATGAACATGGGAACGCATGTATCTCTTACAGGTACTGATTTCATTTCCTTTCAGTATATACCAAGAAGACCAATTGCTAGATCATGTATTGTTCTATTTTTAATTTTTGAGAAGCCTCCATACAGTTTTTGATAATGTTTGTACCAGTTTGCATTCCCAACAGTGCACAAGGGTTCTCTTTGCTCCACAGGCTCACCAGCCCTTGATATCTCTTGTAATTTTGATATTCGCCATTCTAACAAACGTGAGGTGATATCTCATTGTGATTGTGATTTGAATTTCCCTCATGATTAGTGACATTAAACACCTTTTCATATATCTGTAGGCATGTGGATATCTTTGGAAAACTGTCTGTTCAGTTCCTCTGCCCATTTTTTAACTGACTTTTTTTTTTTTTTGCTATTGAGTCAAATGAGTTCTTTTATTTTATTTTATTATTTTATTTTGGATACTGCTTTAATTCATACGGAACCACAAAAGACTGAATAGCCAAAGATATCCTGAGAAAGAAGAACAAAGCTGGAGGCATCCCATTTTCTGAAAAGTACATGTATTCTGCTGTTTGTTGGATGGAATATGTTATAAATATCTATAAAGACAATCTGGTCTAATGTGTAGTTTAAGTCTAATGTCGCCTTATTGATCTATTCATCGCTGAAAGTGGTATAGTGAAGGGGCGCCTGGGTGGCTCAGTTGGTTAAGCGTCTGCCTTCATCTCAGGTCATGATCCCAGGGTCCTGGGATCGAGCCCCGAGTTGGGCTCCCTGCTCCGTGGGAGGCCTGCTTCTCCCTCTCCCGCTCCCCTTGCTCGTGAGTTCTCTGTCTCTGTCAAATAAATAAATGAAAATCTTAAAAAAAAAAAGAAAGTGGTATAGTGAAGTCTCTACTATTATATTGCAATGTATTCCTCTCTTCAGGTCTGTTAATATTTGCTTTGCATATTTAGATGCTCCTGTGGTGGGGGCATGCATGTTTACAAATGTTAAATCCTCCTTCTAAATTGAAACATTAGCATGTGATATCTTTTTATGGCCTTTCACTTTTAGTCTGTGTGCACCCTTAAGGTGAAGTGAGCCTCTTGTAGGCAATATATAATTGACCGTTGCTTTTTTTTTTTTTTTAAGATTTTATTTATTTATTTATTTTAGAGAGAGATGGGGGTGGGGGCAGATGGTGAGGGAAAGGAAGAGGGAAAGAATCCCGCGCAGACTCCCTGCTGAATGAGGAGCACGACTTGGGGCTCAATATCACAACCTGAGATCATGACCAAGAGTTGGATGCTTAACCAACTGAGCCACCCAGGTGCCCATGAGTCTTGTTTTTTAATCCACTCAGCTACTCTACAGCTTTTGACTGGAGAATTTAGTTCATTTACATTTAAAGTAATTATTTAATAAATATGGCCTTACTATTGCTATTTTATTGTTTCTGCTTTGTAACTCCTTTGTTCCTTCTCTCTCTTCTTTTATGATTTGATGACGTTCTGTAGTGGTATATGCTTAGATTCTTTCCCCCTCATCTTTTGAATATTTATTTGTATGTCTATTCTAGCTTTTCACTTTGTTGTTACCATGAGGCTTACATACAACACCTTATATTTATAGCAGTCTATTTAAATCAGTGACAACTGAAGTTCATATGAATACTAAAGCTCTACATTTTTACTCTCTCCTCCCAATATTCTATGTTTTGATGTCACAATTTACATCTCTTTCCTTTGTGGATCCATTAATAAATTATTGTAGTTATTGTTATTTTTAATACTTTGCCTTCTGAGCTCTTTATCAGGTAAATCACTTATTGTCATTTCATTAAGATCTGTTTCTGGAGTTTTCTCATCTTTTTTTTGGGGGGGGGAACATCTTTTTCTTCATTTTCCTGGACTCTCTGTGTTGATTTCTACGCCTTAGATGTAACAGCCACGTCTCCCACTCTTGACAGACCAGTCTCATTCACCCTGGCCCAAGCTCTTGATTCATTCTCAAACCCCTGTGATTGTCCAAACTACCTTCTTTGTTCTTAGTGGCTCCCAGCAGTTGAGGGAGTGCCAAGACCTGTCAGTGTCCCGGTGGGGGAGAATCCCAGTTAGTACCTGGATGCAGGCTGACTGGAAGCCAGGTATTCAGGCAGTGGCTTTTAAAGGATGCAGATAGGCCTCTTACAAGGAAAAACTGGAAGACAGACACTTTTGCCTGTTCCCTCTGTGCTGAGCTAAGAACTGTTTCTTCATTTGCTACAGTCCTGTCAAGAGGTACTTCCCTTGGGTGGCAGCCACAAAAGCTGGAGCACCAGATATGTGCACAAACTCTTTCAAGGGATATTCTAGCTACATGGAGGAGGCCAGAGGAAGCCCCCATAAGCCTCCCAGGTGTCTGGGGAGGATCATAGTCATCCTGACCTTCAGGCAGCAGCTTTAAACTATGGAAATAGACCTCTTCCAGACAGAGATTGGGAGATTAGTGTTTCTGTCAGCTCTGTTCATGCTGAGCCATGGGAGGAACTGTTTCTTGCTCTACTATAGTCTTGTGGTTCTCATGCATACAAGTTCCATTGTTTTTCAGGCTATCCTTTTTGGGGGGGCTCTCCTTCAGGTAGGAGTGTTAACAGGTAGGTGCTAGATATTTGGTCTAAACCCTCTGTTTCTCAGGTTGCAGCTGGAAATTGTGAGTTCCCTCTAGATGGTATGTCATTGTGCCAAGGGTGAAGTTTACGGCAAGAGAGTGTCTCGGGCTTTCTAACCAGTTCAGGGTGGGTAGGGTGAGTATTTTCTTTTGTTGTCTGCCGGATGTATAGGAGTTGCTTGTTTCATTTCTGGATTTCTTTCAGAAAAAATTGCTCTGTGTGTAGCTGTAGATTCACGGTGTCTTGGGAGGAGATGAGTTCATGACCCTAGGTGGCCTTCTTGAACTAAAACCTCTTGTTTTGTTTTTTAAAAATACTTTATTTCTTTCTATATCCCAAGTGTTTTACACTTAGTAGACACTCAGTACCGGTTTGTTTAATGGATGAGGTACCAGGGTGGGAACAGTTACTCATTCCTAAAAGACTATTAGATAAAGATGTAATTTTTCCATTGTTTTATATGATGAGATTTTAGCTCTTCCAACCCACTCCCTGGCAAAAAAAATGTGAAGCCTGGTCAATAATGAAGGGAAAAAAATACTCCTATAATCATAAATAAGGATGGAAAGAATTAGAGAGAGTGAATGCATTGTGACTTGTTTTGGACACGGTGGAAAACAACAAGAGTTTCGGAACATAGAGTGCTAGTCTGCCCCTTTTCCATGTCTTCTACTTAGAGCCACATGGTCCTAGTGTAATTCTTACATAGGTACCCTGTATTAACTACACCTTTTCTCTTCTGCTGGCATCTTCTGACTGTGGACACATTTATTTCAACCTAAAAATCTCAAATTCCTGCACTACGGCAGCATTCAATAGCTTGTTGCAATTGACATTTCCCACTTTTTTCATGTTTCCGCATTTCTCAAGGTTCTGCAGTCTGACTCCTTTCACAACTATTTCCCAGAAAATGCTCTTGTCAGGGTCACTGATTATTCCTAAACTCAAAGTAAAAATGTTTAACTTCTCTCCAGCAAATGTCATGGCTGATTTCTAACCTCCTGGACTCTTTGGATTCTATGGCCTTTCTCTCTTGATTTCCCCAAAGGCCGGCTCTTCATTTACAGCTCACTTTCTATTTGATATTTCATCTCCTCATTTCTAGGTCTTGCTTTACATGGTTTACCTAGCATGTTATTTACCTCTAAGGATTCGATGGCCATGTATACAGGGATGGCTCCAAAATCTGTATTTCCTGAGCTTTAGATCTATAAATCCAACCCTTCATTCAGTCTCTCCAGGGGATATGTTTCAAAAACAACCATTCAGGGGCACCTGGCTGGCTTGGTTGGAAGAGCGTGTAACCCTTGATCTCAGGGTCGTGAGTTCGAGCCCCATGTTGGGGGTAGAGACTACTTAAATAAATAAAACTTAAAAAAAAAATTAAACAAAAACAAAAAATTCAAATGTGATGTCATCCTATCCCTGCCTAACTAACCTGCTATACATCTTAATTTCTCAGTTGAAGTTAATGGTATCAGCAACAAAACCAGAAACAAGGCACCCTCCTTGCCTTCTTTCTCCCTCTCCATCCACATCAATTCAATCTAAATCCTATAACTCTCAAAGTCATCCATTATTTCCCTTTCCCTTGCCAAGGTTTTCATTATGGCAAATATCGTCTCTCACATGGATAATTTTTTCATATCTCCTTACTGGACTCCATGTCTCTATGGTATTTTTCCTGTTCTAAATTCTCCAATATTTCCCTGCTGTCCATGAGATAAAATAATACCAGACTTGATTATAAGATCTATCCTAGTCTCTAGCTGTGGTCTGCCTTGTACTCTAATATCCAGTCACAACTGACCCCCTCTGTCCCTCATTCTTCTTGCTTTCCCACAGACATGCACCACGCCTCTGCATGTGATGACCACTTGCTGTGCATCTCTGCTCCACCTTTCTCTGGATCACTTTTGACCATTATTTGGGCCTTAATATCAGTCTTCTATTTCCTAGTAAGAGCCTTTTCTGATTTTTTAAACTCACCTCCAGGACATGTAAGTACCAGCACCTTTATATCTCCTGTCATAGCATTTATTATTCTATACTTTAATTGTCGCTTGATGGAACATCTTGCAGTTAAACTAAAAGTACAAGAAAGACACTGTCTACCCCTGATTACTAGTATAAGGCTAAAATATAAATAGGTTCAATAAATATTGGTTGAAAAAATGGATGCATTAGTAACAAATGAACAAACGAGGTATATCTTGTTTTATCGAACTCATACAGAATGAAACATACATACACTACAAAGAAGATAGAGGCAGTAAAGTCCAGTTACTTAATGCTACTCAACCCTGTGCTTCTGAGAGGGTGCCATTACTCTTCCATATATAAGCATAGTAAAGTCTGCTTACTCTCTGTTGTGGCAACATTATTTCTGCTTAAAGCTAGCCTTGAAGCAGGAAAAAAGCCCTTCTGGGCATTCCCCAAGAAAATATATACCATAAATTTTAATGTGGAGTAAAAATATGAATATTTTTTTTTCTTAAGAGAGACAGAAGAATTTATTTTGCACATCACAAAGCATTTCACTCCAAACATAACATTACTGGATATTTCTTGACTCATCTATTAGTCTAGGTTTGATCTTTTCCTTCTTTGGGCATTTACTGTTCTTCCTGCCCTTTCTTCTCAGAACAATTTGGCTTTGTGTCAACTCACTCAGAGCTAGATCCCGTTGATTGTAGATTATGCCTATTGAAGTAAGAACCAAAACTGTTTATCAAGTATCTACAAAGACTGATATATCTAAGACTACTGTCACGGTCAAACGTCCAATCTGTCAGAAATAGAGACCGTTGATGATTTCTTGATATAAGCATTATCCTCAGAGGAGAACACCGAGGTATTTGCTGTCGTGTTGATCACACTGAATCCCTCCTATCCTGGAAGGGACAGTGAGACATCATGATCAAAATAAGTAAATATTCTTGGTTAAGTTTACATTTATTTCCTATCCACAAAACCTAAACAAGTATGCTACCCAAGGGAATACATATTCCCATCCACCTATGATTCCCACACAATATTGTGTCAGTCAAGGAATCCGCTTTACAGAAAAGGAAGTGTGGGGCATGATACTGATTATGAAATCTACCCGTTCTAATACAGACTGCAATACACAGAGGCCAATCCGAAAGAATGATGGAAGGTCTCTTCAGAGGTTCCAGTTTGGATATCACACTCTGTAAAAATGGCACACCAATCTCCAGGATGTAGGCTATACCCTCAATCAGTACTATTTTATGGTGCAATGTACCCACTAGGTAAAATACAGGAGTTCTGGAGTTACAGGTAGAAGTAGAATGTGGCTCCATTCCCTGACACTCCTAACAGCTCAGGAAGTAGAATTTGTGATCTTTTGTCCTACAACCCAGAGATCTTTGGTTCTAGAAGCCTCCAAAGGAGAAATGCTTCTCCCTGAGCGCCCAGGAAGAATCTCAGGACCTTTTAGCTATGACCGCTGCCTCGTCATTTTGGGCTCCTTGTGCCAAGAGACGATCAGACAAGGAATGGGGTCAGCTTCCAGGTATGGGTAAATAGCCCTGATCTTCATAAGATAGGGATGATGCTATATATTGGGGGTGGAGGACAGGGCAGGCACAGTTGGCATCTAGGGGCCCACTGGGGGCATCTTGGCCCTCCCCTCCTTAATTTTAATGGCACAAAGAAATATAGCAGCCAGAAACTTAGAAGGATATTGGCTGAACTGGATCTTGGCCCCCTTAGTGATGTGGGTCTGTGTCATGCCAGCAGATAATACTCCAAAACTAGCTGATGCTAACAGAGTGTGAAGGGAAAATAGAAAGGAGAGAAGACAGAGGTGATGAATTTCAAGTGTAGCCCTGGGAGCAGCAGCTACAGCTGGAGGTATCTTTCCTCCCTCTCTGTCTAAGTTTCCTTACAAAAAAACCAGACCATCTGGAATCCTGAAGGAGCTGTTCCTAGAAGGGATACACTTATTTTTACAAAGAAAGTGTATCTGAAGGGCTCAACAGGGATGCTGTTTTGTGCCCTTCGGATCCCCCCTCTCCAATGACCTAGGCACTCTCTCCCTCAAATGCAAAGAATGCTGGTTGCTGAGGGCTCCCTAGGAAGCCTATCCCCATGAATTAACCTATGATGAAGACAAAAGCCACACCAAGTGCCTGTCTCCCTGGGTAGAGCCCACATTTAATTGCTAGTCGGGATCAGGTACAAAGGTAGAGCCCCTTAATACCGTATGTCCCTAAAGTTTGATCCCAGCTCAGATATGTGTCCCATGAGACTGGCTGAGGTCCCAGGTGGAGATGCATTGCATTTCACCTCCCTCAGCCCAGTTCTGTTTCCTTCGTCCTTCCAAACCTTGTTTCTGGGGGATATTCACCAGCAAACTTCCTCCACATCAATCTTCAAATGAAGAGTATTTTTCCCAGGTGCTTCAGCACACATGAGGCTAAAAGTATGTATATACTATAAGGTAGCATATGATTCATGAAAAAAAATAAGCCACAAAATATTTTTTGTAGTAACATGGAGAATGCTTGGATTTTAAGTGTTATGCTGTATATAAGGAAGTCAAAACATAAGGTAACGTCTAGGGAAGACTGTTCAGTACTTTCTACAGTGAGGGTGATGAGGAAAGACAAGGGATAAAACAAACCCCAGCTGAACCGACAACGACTGAATATAACCCAGCGGGCCAAGAATGAACACTCTACGGGCAGATTCTATCGGGAGAGGAGAGATAAATATGAGAAGGTTGATGACTGAATATAACCCAGCGGGCCAAGAATGAACACTCTACGGGCAGATTCTATCGGGAGAGGAGAGATAAATATGAGAAGGTTGATGACTGAATATAACCCAGCGGGCCAAGAATGAACACTCTACGGGCAGATTCTATCGGGAGAGTAGAGATAAATATGAGAAGGTTGACTGGTGTATTTAAGTAGGCAGCGGTTTCTTTTCCTTTTGTTTTTTCTTTAATTTCAGCCATGTTACAAATTACTCTATGGAACATAATTATCTGCAGATGTCACTGTTTAAAAAATTTCAGTCTTTAAAGTATATTGTAACCTTACTGCAGTGAAGACTAAAAATCCAAGATGCTATTTCAAATCAAGATGGGACCAGACTCTTGGTTAGCATAAATATCTAAAAAATGCCAAATTTAGAGATACCTGAAGTCATTAATGTTTAGTATCCATCACATAATTCAAAATTGTTTATGTTTTTAGATCAGAAATAAGCTAAAGTAGATTTTTATCTATATATTTCTAGATATTCCTATATATTTGTAAAAGAAGAGAAGAACACTCCATCTATCTGTTAACCAAATGGCTCCCTAGTGGTTGGGTAAGTTACTCTATAATACTGAGTGAGCACCAACTAGGTCTCAGAAAATATGCTAACAGATTTGTACACATTTCCTATTTTTATAGAATCCCTGTCCTACCCTGCAAGATAGTTTTTATAATACCAGTTTCAAATTAAGAGATTGAGGTTGTAAAGAAGCTTTTCAATGTCATAGGGTTGGAAAATGTTTGGCTTGAGAATGAAATCCTGTCTCTAGAGCCTAACCTAAAGAAAATAAGGTAAATAAGAAATGCAATCACCTGGTTAATAAGCAAAATATAATGTGATGAGGCATTAAAAGAAGTATAGATGCAGTATAAAGGGAATATGGGAAACAGAGATACAATATTTTCATTTCCTCTAGGTTGATAGTTGAAGGTGCTGGAGCCTTTAAATATTTTGATTGAGTACACGAGCAACATACCACACAAAAGAACTGTGAATGTGCATGTTCACACACACACAGAGAAAATATACTACCCTGACCCAATGTAATACAAAGTCCGTATTTACATTCATGTCAGCTTTGGCCGGCTGAACCACCTTCCCGTCTGAAAAAGTCAAAGGAGTTGACCAACTGGATTTTTTTTGTTGTTGTTGGGGAGAAGGGCTGGTTTCTAACAGCAGATCTATTAAAACTAGTAAATTACTTTGTGCACCTAGAAACAGCATGAAAATCAAATTCTTGTTTAAGAGTATGGAAAAGCAATTTTTGAGTTTATTATTTTCCTCACCTTCTTCTCCCATTCCTTCCATTCTAGTGAGCAGGCAGACACCTTGCTTCATACATGCTTAAGAAGTTAGTAGCAGGGCTTTTGGGATTTATCTTCCAAAAGCTGGAGAAAATATATGAAGCGAGAAGGATTTGTAATATTCAAATACTATTACCTGAAGTGGGAGAAAAGAGATCGGGGTCTGGGGACCAGTGAGCAGCAGAAGGTTGAAGACGGCCCCTTTTGGAGCTTGCAGGCTGTAGGGGCACCACTGAGGAATCAGCAGCGTGGTGTGCCAGGAGTCCTGGTTGCAGCCCGGGGACTCCAGCCTCATCAGAGGTCCCCATGTCCCCACATGCTAGCAGCAGAACAGTGTCAGCTCGGATGTTTCTCAACAGGCCAGGACAATGGGATTCTTAGCAACAATCAGTGACCACAGAGACTAACCGCCAAGACAAGCTCATGTCTTAGCTCCAAGTAAGACCTCCAAACTTAAGCAGACCTCAGAAGCTGGGACAGAGAGTACCATCCAAAGAGTAAGAACCACAGTTGAATTCTCACCCAATTCTGGGGACTGTGTTCAGAGTGGAAATAAAGTAGGTTCACGGTAAAAAAAAAAAAAAAATGTGGAAATACATGTTCACCTGGGTTTGTAGATCAAAACTCACATCTCTTGCAGGCACACAAAAGTAACTGAGCAATAACTGATGAAATCCCATTTCTAAACCAAAGAGATTAAAGTCACGTATAAATTTCATGTTTTATATTTCAAACTGCATTTTGTAGCATTTTTACAGGATTCACACAATGGAAATCCTTCTCAAAATGAAAGAAATTCCTCTGGTTACATCAATTACAAGTGCCATTCAATGCACACATCCCACTATAGAGCGGGGCATAAGTGCAGGAGAAAATAAGTGGCACTTATTTTCTGCAACCGAGCTTTCAGTTAATTAAATATGAAGCCCCAGTCCCTATTCATAAAATCTGCTCTCTTACATATAAATTATTTTCCTGGAGAAGATCTTAACGCACAAACTGTCATTCTTGATCTTGAACTAAAAATGTAGAGATGACTTCATCTGTTTAAATTAAAAGTAGAATGACGGCAAATGAAAAAAAAACCCATCTTCTTTCCCACTTAGGTTGACATAATGCTTTATTTAGGATTAGCTTACTTAGATATAACATAAATTAGGAAGGATGATATTTAGTATTTTATTTTTATTTGGTTATTTCTACAAAGCTGAGTTTACAATGCATAGCAACTTCCTTCAGAGCTGAATTAAAGAATTCTTAAAATTAAAGATTGTAAGTTCTTTGAAAAAGATCTAAATTCTGATATGAGGCTTAGTGAAGCCTTGGGTCTTGAATGTTGAGTTTTCAAAATATATATTTTTCAATTTTCTTTATTTCTTAAAATAATGAATGTGCCAATCCTCAAAGAAGGAATATCAATGTGTTGCATCATTTGTACAATACTGTAGTTCTAACACTGTCAACTGATTATAACATAGTCTAGTATCTCTAGGTTGGGTTTATGTCCCTGAGTAATTCCGATGGTTCTTTGAGTTTTCTTCGTATTTTTTTATTTTATTTTATTATTATTTATTTAGTAAGCATGGGTGGTGGGGAGGAGCAGAGGGAGAGGGAGAAGCAGGCTCCCTGCTGAGTATGGAGGTGGACATGGGGCTGGATCTCAGGACTTCCGAGATCATGACCTGAGCTGAAATCAAGAGTCAGAAGCTTAACCAACTGAGCCACCCAGGTGCCCCTTCATATTGTTTTTTGAAAGAAAAAAAAAAAAACTCTTTGTATCTAAAAAGGTCAGCAGAACCCCTTTGAAATCAACTCAGAATTCAATTCTGAGTAGGGTAGGGTAGGGTAGGGTAGGGTAACTGTGCTCAGTTCCAAGTAGACCCTTTTATTTTTCTGGAGTTCTCGTTCACTTCTAGACTTCTATAAGTGAACACTTTCTGTCTGTTACCAGTCACTGCCTCTTCACTTCCTGAACAGAGACCGCTGACTTCGGTGGTCTGCTTAAACAGTAATGTTTCCTAGCTTTAAACCAGGTCAGGTGTGGAGGCATCCTGCTCTCTCTGCTGTTTTAAGAGATACCTGAAATTGCCTAAGCTTGCTGAATATTTCAGCTCCAAAGAGTTTTTCCTTAACAACAGCCAATTTTTCTGGGTAAGGACAGAAAGCATGAATCTTTTAAATTGAAGAGATGACATGCATACTTTAATAGTGTTTTGGTAAAACTCTCTAACTCATCTTCATTGTGTCTCCATGACAGGCTTACCTTGAAAAGAAGTCCACAGACTTGCACTTTCATTTTGCTCTGCTGGCTCACTAAAATTTAGTAAATTATTGGAATCAAGTGGTTTTTTTTTCCTTTAAAGACAAATCCACATCTAAAGAAGAGATCCCTAACAAAGGCATTGCCTCATCTCTCACCAGATCTCCTTTGAGGGAGTTTGTCCAATTTTTTTTTCTTGGTTTAGTTCATGACATACTTATTCTATTGTGATCTGAGCCCCAAATCCTCTCATCAAATGAGAAGTGACTTCCCTCCCCTAGAGTCGTCAGGCCTTTCCTACAGATTTCTCAGAGTGATTTCTTATGTTTGTTTATATGTCTTTCTCACTAAACTTTGAATTACAGAATGAAGAGAAGAAACCATTTTCTATTCATTTTTATTTTCATCGTCTCTGCCATATTTTTGTTGAATCAGTGGCTTAAAGAATACTTCTTTTATGTTTGTATATACAATGGCCACTTAGTTTTGTGACTTTGGTCAAGGTATTTATATTAAAGCTCAGCTTCCTCGTTGTAAATAAAGACAATAATGCCTCCTTAGTATACCTCAAAGAATTTGAGGGTTAAATGAAATGAAACAAGGGGAGATGCTTTGTAAATTGTAAAATAGTATACAGATGTAATATAAGAAATTAATTGTCATGCAAACAGATTCAAATTACCTATCTTGTTATTTATCTTTTCTTTGCCAGAGGTATATTTTTTCAACAAAAGCACTAAAATTAGAAACAAAAAGTCTGAGAAGATTGATTAAAACATGGCTTAAAAAATTAGGTTGGAGACCTAACAGCAGGGAGATATATTATGATTCTACTTATATTAAATCATGTGCACTTAGAGTAACATATAGAAAGATGTTCAAACTGTGTCAGTGTGTTTTCAGGTGGGGTTTACATTAATTTTTTAAAATATTTTTGGATTATGTATTTTTGGATGGGGCCTGTTTATCATTTTTATGGTTACAGAACAAGGGTCAAAAGAAAAAAAAGTCAGAAAAAGATTGTCTCCCTTTACAGCTTTCCTTTTTCATATTTCATTCATTCCTCCAAATTCTGCACTGTACTTGATGACCCCACCACTTTACGAAAATACTCTTGCAGAGATACCGCCAATCACTTGGTCGCCAAGTGCAATACTCTTAAACTCTTTCAACTCAGGAGACACCCCCAGAGCTGTGTGAATCCTCCCTCACTCCCAAAACCTTTTCCTCCCTTGATCTCAGGAACATCCTACTCTCCATGCCCTTCTGCTTCTCTGAATAATCATTCAATTGCCCTCTTTTCAGCTGACTTTTCTTCTGGTCTTTTAAAAATATAATTTTCGGTAAAGGATAAGATTATGACTTTCAAAATGAACATATTTTAAAGCTCTACTAATTTAGTGAGGGAATCAGATAGATGTTATAACTGGCTCAAAAGATATTTTAAAAAACGGGCACATTTATAGATCAAGAGTATGGAAATGGATATGTAAATGGTGGCAGGACTGGTTTTTCCACAGGGTAGAAGTGAAGATAATTAAACCTCCACCAGACAAGACATAATTTGCATGTATATCAGTGACCTACAATTTACAAAGACTTGTAAAATAGACCAAAGTCAATGAAAGGTTAGAATTAATAATTCCTAGAAGTCTGTGCTATATGTAGACAATTCACAGCATTTTATGAAACTTATTCTATTGAAACTTACTTTTTTTCATGCCTTCTCCCATTAATATCATTGTTTTTCTAAATTCTGGTATTTTCTTTTCTCATTCTACACATTCCCTCTGCTTCCAATACCAAATTTAGATACACTGACAAGTAGCCTTGATTTTTTTTTTTTTTCTCCAGAAGCACTTAGGTACTGGTTTCTTGATCACTCATTGTCTTATGTTATTTTTAATTATAATAACTCCCAGTTGACCATGGTGCATGATCTTTTTTAATGTATTGCTGAACTTGGTTGGCTAATATCCCATTAAGGATTCTTGCATCCATACTCACCAGGAATATTGGCCTGTAGTTATCATTTCTTGTCATTTCCTTGCCTGGCTATGGTAATGTTGGCCTTGTGAAGTGATTTTGGAACTATTCCCTCCTCTCTTTTTTGGTACAATCTAAGAAGGATTAGTATTCTTCTTTAAATGTTTGGTAAAATTCAACCAGTGAAACCATCTGGTCCTGGACTTTTCATTAGGAAAGTTTTGATTACTGATTTAATCTCCCTACTAATGACTGGCCTGTCCAGATTTTCTGTTTCTTCCTGATTCAGACTGCAGTTTGTTTCTAAGAATTTATCCAGTTATTCCAGGTTGTTTAACTAATTGGCATAAAATTATTCATAGTAGCCTCTTACGAGCCTTTGTATTTCTGCGGTATCAGTTGTAACATTTCCTCTTTCATCTGTAATTTTATTTATGGGAGGTCTCTCTCTTTTCTTCTTGGTGAGTCCAGTTAAACATTGGTGCATTTGGCTTATCTTCTCCAAAAGCCAACTCTTAGTTTCATTGATCATTTATACTGCCTTTTTAGGCTCCATTTCATTTATTACCATTCTGATCTTTGTTATTTCCTTCCTTCTAGTAACCATGGGCTTAATTTATTCTTCTCTTTCTAGTTCCTTGAGGTGCAAAGTTGGGTTGCTTACTTGGGATCTTTATTCTTTCTAATGTAGGTATTTATGAGTATGAACTTCATCTTAGATCTGCTTTTGATGCATCTCACAGGTTTTGATCTCTTGCACTTCCATTTTCATTTGTCTCAAGGTATTTTTTTAATTGATGTTTTGATTTCCTCTTTGACTCACTGGTTATTCAGAGCATGTTGTTTAATCTCCATATATTTGTGAATTTTCCAGGATTCATCTTGTAATTAATTTCCAATTTCACACCATTGTTGTCAGGAAGGATATATGATATGATTTCAATCTCCTTAAATTTAATAAGACTTATGTCATGGCCTAATACGTGATCTATCCTGGAGAATGTTCCATGTATTCTCAAGAAGAATGTATATACTACCACTATTTGTTGGAAAGTTCTGTATATGTCTATTAGATCCATCTGGTCTAACAGAGCTTAAGTCCAATGTTTCTATATTCATTTTCTGTGTGGAAAATCTATACATGGAAAGTGGGATACTGAAATCCCCTATTATTATTGTGTTGCTGTCTATTTTTTCCTTTCATATCTGTTAATATTTCCTTTAGGTATTTAAGTACTCTTATGTTGGGTGCAAAAATATTTAGAAATGTTATATTCTCTTGATAAACTGACTTCTTTATCATTATTTGATGGCTTTTTTCATCTCTTATTACAATCTTTGGTATAAAGTCCATTTTGTCAAGTGAGATTTATTGCAGAGATGCAAGGATGGTTTAACAGCCAGAAATCAATCAGTGTAATGCACTACATTAACAAGATGAAGGATAAAAATCATATGATCATCTCAACAAATGCAGAAAAAAAACTTAAAAATATATTCAGCATCCTTTCATGATAAAAAGTCTCAACAAACTGGGTATAAAAGGAATGTACCTCTACATAATAAAAGCCAGAGGAGACAAACCCACAGCTAACATCATACTCAATAATGAAAAGCTGAAAATTTTTCTTCTAAGATCAGGAATAAGGTAAGGAGAGCCACTATCACCATTTTGATACCAAATAATACTGAAGTCCTAGCCAATTATGCAAGAAAAGTAAATAAAAGACATTCAAATTGGAAAGGAAGAAGTAAAATTGCCTCTTTTTGCAGAAAACATGATATAAGATATTTTTTATAAAGAACCTAAAGATGCCACCAAAAGTTGGTTAGAACTAAGAAACACATTTGATAAAGTTGCAGGATACAAAGTCTATATACAAAAGTCAGTTGCCTTTCTATACAACAACAACAAACTATCAGAGAAAATGATCCCATTTACAATTGCATCAAAAATAATAAAATACAAAGGAATAAATTTAACCCATGGGGTAAAAGATCTGTATGTGAAAACTAGAAGACAATGATAAAAGAAAGTGAAAAATATACAAATAAATGAAATGATATCCTGTGTTCATGGATTGGAAGATTTAATATTATTAAAATGTCTATTCTACCCAAAGCAATCTATAAGTTCAATTCAATCACTATCATAATTCCAGTGGCATTTTTTACAGATATGGAAAATAACAATCCTAAAATTTGCATGGAACTGCAAAAGACCCTGAACAGCCAAAGCCATCTTAAGAAGAACAAAGCTGAAAGCATCATACTTTCTGATCTCAAACTATATTGTAAAGCTATAATAATCAAAACAGTATGGTATTGGCATAAAAACAGACACATAGCTGAATAGATCAAAATAGAGAACACAAAAATAAATGCATGAATATACGGTTGATTAATTTACAACATGGATCCAAGAAAATAAAATGGGGAGAGGATAGTCTCTGATAGATGTTTTTGGAAAATTAGATAGCCACATGCAGAATAATGAAACTGGACTCCTATCTTTCCCATACCCACAAAAAATCAACCAAAATGGATTAAAGAATTGAATGTAAAACCTGAAACTAAAACTTCTAGAAGAAAACGGACGGGGTAAGCTCCTTGGCATTGGTCTAGTAAATTTTTTTTATTTGACCCCAAAAACAAATGCAACCAAAGCAAAATTAAAGTGGGGACATTTCAAACTATGAAAGTTTGTGCATATTAAAGGAAACCATTAACAAAATGAAAAGGCAACCTATGGAATGGGAGAAAACACTTGCAAACCATAAATTTGATAAGTTGATATCCAGAATACATAATGAAATCATACAACTCAACAGCAAACAAAACAAAACAAAACAAAACCACACAAATAATCTGATTAAAAATGGGCAAAGGATCTGAATAGACATTTTTCCAAAAAAGACACACAAATGGCCCACCAGTACATGAAAAGTTATTCGACATCACTATCATCAGGAAAATGCAAATCAAAGCCACAGTGAGTTATCACCTTACACCTGTTAGGATGTCTATTAGCAAAATACAAGAGATGACTAATGCTGGTGAGAATATAGAGAAAAGGGAGCCAACCCTTTTGCAGTGTTGGTGGGAATGTAAACTGGTTTAGCCATAACGGAAAACACTATGGAGTTTCCTCAAAAAATTAAAAAAGGACTTCCTTATGATCTAGCAGTATCACATTTGGGTATATCCAAAGCTAACAAAACCATTATTTGAAAGAGATATCTGTATTTTGCCACATCCAGTGCAGCATTATTTACAATAGCCAAGGTACAGAAATAGCCTAAATGTCTACCTACAGCTGAAAGGATAAAGAAAATGTGATATATATAATATGTAATATTATTTAGCTGTAAAAAGAGAAGAATATCCTGCCATATGCATGGAGTAGCCTGGAGAGCGTAATGCTAAGTGAAATAAGCCGGCAGTGAAGGATAAGACAAACACTGTAGTGTAATACATGCGGAATCTACAAAAAACAAGGAGAAAAAAAAGCTGAATTCATAGACACAGAGAGGAGAAACGTGGCTGTGAAAGCCTGAGGTATGGGGGGAAATAGGGAAAAGTAGGTAAAGGGCACAAACTTACATTTTTAAGATTTATAAGGTCTGATCATCTAAGGTAAAACATGGTCACTATAGTTACTAACACTGTATTGTATACTTGAAATTTGCAACAAAGTAGAACTTAAATGTTTTCAAAATAAAGGAAAAATGGTACAAATATGAAGTTATGGGTGTATTAATTAATTCAATGGGGGAATCTTTCATAATGTGTATATATATAAAATCATCACACTGTACACTTTAGATATCTTACAATTTTATTTGCCAATTATACCTCAGTAAAGAAATTTAAACACATAATAGAGATTAACACTACTGAACTGTATTCTTAAAAATGATTAAAATGGTAAAAAATAAAGAAAAAATAAAATACCTACAGAGTAAAACATTTAAAATTTTTAAGTTCCTCTAATAAGATTTTACGCTTGAATGGCATTTTCTGCATTTGGAAACCCTATGACGTCCCTTATCTCAATTAATGCTCATATAAACCCACAACCCCATAAGAATTTACCATTTTGCAAATTAGGGAACCTGTTTTACAGATGAATATGTGTGCTCAGGATATTAAGTGACTTACCTAATGTATTAGTGACTGGAATATTGAGGTCTAAAAGTCAGATCTTATTTCCTTTTGTATATTTTGTTTTCTAATATTCCAGGAAGTGAAAATTAAGTGGAGTTGGGCTGCAAGTATTTTTAAAAAATCTTTCCAGATTATTCTAATGTGTTTGGCAGCTCTGGCTGAGAGCTCCTTCTCATAAAGTCTTGAGAAGTGAGAGGTCAGGGTGTTCCTGTGGAGTGAATTACTTCCTAACAAACCTGTAATGCATAATAGTCTTTTGCAGTATTGCACAGGGGCCTAGAAAGATGCTGTCACTCATAATAACTTCGCTGTTGTTTCCCTGGGAAACTTTCATACCTTATGTCATAGTCATACCTGCTCTACCATTTCATTTAAATCTCTACAGTGACATCAGTATTTCCTTTCTTCAAGAGTATATGCCCTTGCACTTGAGGAAGAGAAAAGAAACAACTTTATTTTTCATCTGTGATTTGTAGCAATGCAATGTGGTTTTATTTGTGTTTTTTTTTTTTTTCATTTTATTTATTTGAGAGAGAGAGAGCAGGTGCAAGAGAGAGCATGAACAGGGGGAGGGGCAGAGGGAGAGGAACAAGCAGGCTTCCTGCTGAGCAGGGAGCCTGATGCGGGACTCGATCCCAGGACCCTGGGATCATGGCCTGAGCTGAAGGCAGACGCTTAACCCCCTGAGCCACCCAGGCGCTCTGTGTTTTTCTTAAGGGGTACGTGCGTATGTCTGCTTGTCCTGTGTGTATTCTTCAAGGCAGTACAAAGCTATATGCATATCAAAACGATACTGCTTACGAATCATCTATACTCTTAATCACTTCCGTTAATACAGATGTGTACAGATGGTAGTCATTAGCCCTACAAATTGATTTATATAAACAGTATTTAAACAAGAAAAATCAATGCCAGAAAAAGAAACCTTTCTACATATGTAATGGGGAAAAAAAAAACAAAAACAACCAGTAATCTTCTATTTGGTCTCCTGTCTCTCTTGATATCACTATACAAGATATGTGTGCTTTCCTTCATCGTTTCAACTGTTTAGCAAATTAATCTTGAAAATTCCATTTACCATCCTTTGTTGGAGATAAGAGGAAACTTTCAAATACTATTTGAATATACACAAATAAGAGAGCCGTTAATGAGCTATGTGCACATACACACGCATAGTTTATCTTTTTTGGCAACATAAAAATATACTAAATTCAATATTAAAACAATCGTAACACTCCCCTTTTCCATTTTCTAGGCTTGTAAAGCTATACTCTCTCTCTTTTTTCTATGACAGTTGTATCAGAATGTGATATCCTCCCTCTGAGAAGTCGTGGGAGCCGAAAACTGCATGATCACAGTTTAGAAAAACGCCACGCCATGGAGAGCCTCTTGTTCTGTCATCTGGAATGGAACCGGGTGCTGTCTGGTTGCCTCGGGCCAAAACTGTCACCTGCAGTATCTGGGCCATCATGTTTCCTCCAGCGAGTGGTCTACCAGATGCATACTAGTATTTATAAGCGCCGCTGTGCGTATTTGCTCTACCCTGATTTGGACTTTTGTCATCTATTAGGGGATTAAATGCATTACATCTACTTACTTTTGTCTTTGTCGTCCAGCCATTCTAAATCCGAACTGAAAAACCTCAGCACTGTCCTGTATGGGGACAGGTTCTTACTCAGAACCCACTGCAATTAGGTATAAACATCGATAGGCATAAAGTCCAGAACACTTCAATGCCATGTCATATAGTAATAAATTCAAAGGAATTCCAGGTCAAGAAGGGATTCATATCTACATTCACCACACTGTCCTTTGGAACTCAAGAAGCTTCACATAGATTTTTGCTGCTGAAATGGTACCTGTGGGCTTGGTGAACACATGATGGCCGGAGTGGGTTAGACGAGGCTCCATGTATATGACAAAGCAGAGTTGTCTAGTCCTTGCCCCGAACTGCCTTCAGCAGACACGCTCAGGTCAAGTACCCGGGAGTGCATGCAACAGGCAAGCGATGGCCAAGGATCAGAATTCCCATTCTAGACTCCTCCTCAAAATGAAAGGGAAAGGGCTTAATTGAGTCCAAATGAAGACAAATTTCCTCAAGTGTAAAATGTGAATTTTGAAATCAAAGACCACAAAGTCCTGTTCACCTTTGTGAGTCTACATTTTTATGATTATCTCAAGAATTATTAAAAGTAAGTTGTGGTGGATTACAATGAATCAACAGCCGTCAGCAACAGGGCCGAGTGAATTGCACAAAGGCATTTGTTTTAGGGGAGAAGAGAGATGTGGAAGAATTTGAAAACTCTTCTGTTCCCCCACCAGGTAGTTTCTCAAACCCGATCTGTAAACTGAGAGAGAGGACAAGATTTTATGTGGTGCTAAATGAAGCCTTTGATAGGACATTGGCTAACCACTATTCCTGAGATTTTAATAAAGTAAGAGACTTACCTAATTGCCTGACTTGTTGACATTTAATAACCAAATGACGAGAAGGTGATTCTTCCCGGGGAGGGTAAAAGCTACTTCTATTTGCTATTACTGAATGAGCGTGGAAACAGACCAGCCACTGTTCTAAATGGTGTATTGGGATTAACTCATTTAATCTCCAAGACAACCTAGTAAGATGGATTCTATTAATGTTCTCATCTTACATCTGATAAAAGTGTGGCCCAGAAAGGTAACTTCCCCAGGATTTCATCATGGGGGAGCCAGGCATTACCTACAGGTTCACTGTTTGAGTCGAACCCCTAACTTCTGGAAGATGGCCTGATGTCCCTTCTGTGGCCCAGCATCTGGTGGAAAGTGCAGATCACTTCAGTAGGTGCAGTACTTTACCTAGTCGTTGCCTGTCACGTAGAGTGGAAGAAAATGTGCCCGGAGACTTTCTTCCAAACACAGTAGGAATTTCTCATCCACAAGGAAGAGTCACTTGTATACTCCTGGTCGTGAAAATGAGAAAACGTGAATCACAGCTTGTGCCACTGACAGTAAAGGAAAATGCGATAGTCAAAGCTTGGAGAAAAATAACCTTGAGCATCTGCAGTAAAGGGCCTTTACCTTTAACCTGGAACCCTTCCAGCTGTTTGTGTAGTTGTCCTTCACCCTTCACACTACTTCCCTCACCCTCCACGGGCGCTCAACTGTCTATGTTCTCCAGAGAAAAAGAATCAGACCTCAAGAGCAGGCGGGATAACGGACCCCAGGCTGGCCCACCGACTCGATGTGGGTGCTGGGACATTCGGGGGCGCACTCCCAGACACACACCTTGGGCACTGTCTCATGCCTTCTAGCATCAGCTGACTTCCTCTCCTTCTTAACTGATCTGAAATGTCTGCCATCTGAGTGATATCTTAGGATCCACAGTAAAGTTCTACTCCGTTACAAAGTATACTTATCAAACCCTGTCTAACTGCTAAGGATACAGAGATGAACAAGTAAAACCAGGTCCTTGATAAACATATGGTGCGAGGTCTTATCTGCAGCCTGCCTCTGTTACCGGGTCAGGGACAGTGACGGGGCCAAGCACAGCAACACAACAGCGACCGCTAACTATTTATTAAGTGTTCTCTATGTGTCTGACATTAGGATAAACACTTTACCAAGTTTACCCTAATGAATCTTCATAATTGCCTAATAAAAAGAGTTGTATTAATGTTATTTTATTAATGAAGAAACTTGGGACCACAAAAATTGGATAATTTCGCCAAGATCACATAGCCCGAACCCTTAAACACTAAGGACAATGAAGGCAAGGATGGGGAAGGAGAAGATCTTTCTTTAATCTTATCATAACCTAGAAATCATAATTAAGTTCTTAAACTAGTTCTTGCTCTGGCAATTACAAGGGATTGGTGTAGAGGAATAGGGAGAGCTTCATGGCTTTTGAGTGAAATTCAGGGGCTCTTGAGCCTTGACAATCAGGACAGGAGTAAACAGAAGAGCACCCTGAAGACGCATCTGTGAGGGCAAGGAGAATGAACACCCTGTCTGGTTTCCTGGACAATTAGGAGCACGTGAGGGGCAAGTGACAGAGGTAGTCTTTCCAGGATACCTAACCTAACATTTTAGCTCATTTGGAATGCCTTAATTCATGAATGTTTTTGTTCTAGAAGACGTTTTGGGATGACACTTAAAATTTAGGTACTAAAACATAGCATCATTCACAGTAAACCGCCCTGTGACACCCACTCCTATGTGTCACATTCCCCTCTGACTGTCGTTGCTTTCTTTAGCATCCTCGCGGCGAGCTAGTTTTGAGTGTGATGATTGGGCCCACACTTTCACCGTGCAGCCTGGCCTGGCATGCTGCAAATCTATGCAGGACAAAAAGTTCACCTCTGCTACGCAGTGCTGTTGCTTGCGGTGGGTTTATCTTCTTATGCAGGAAACAAGCAAGTTTGCACTTAGCTACAAGGTCGGGAATCGCTCGTGGAAATTCGAGATAAATGGCACCACGGCTATGGGGCCTCACCAGTTGCCTCCCCACCGTGTCTGCACCCCACTCCTTGCTCTTTGGGCTCCTAATGAGGCCCCATTTTACAGAGGTTTCACATGCTCTTCTTTGTATAACACATATGGAAAATAACTGTTCACTTTTCAAGCAAATGATTAGTTTTGAGTAGATGGAATTAAGAAATCAACATGACAATCATATGGAAACAGTCATGTGATTCTTTAATAAATCAGTCTCCCGTTGCTTTACTGAACCATTTTTTTTTGGATGTTACTATTATGTCACTGTCAAAAATGTAGTATCTCCTAAAAAACTACTTTTTAAAAATATGTGCACACAGCTACTATTTTCTATCACCTGTGGCTCACAATTTCTCAAATTTCCCAGGGTTCACTGGAAATGTGACTGTGGAATTAGAGCAGATTTACTAGATGAAGCATTTTATTAGTTAAAAATGTTTTCTAGAATCCAGGGCAGATGTAATTTTAGGTCTGAAATCAAAATGATGCTGAAGACAGCATTCTTCCTCCTTGAACTTCTTCTCAAAACAGATTGCTTCAGGGGCTTTGCAGATGAAAATGTGAAAGAAAAAGCGATGTGTCAATTTCCACAAGACAAGCAAGGATATTAAATGTAGCCTGATTTGAGTGATAAATCATTCTTGTACTCTTATCAAAATGCATCTTGTTTATTATAATTCTTAGAGTTTTCTCTTAGCTACTTCCTAAACCCACTTCTCATAATGTATGAACTGAGAATGCCAAAATCTCCAACCAGACCATCAAAAACATACATTTAAGATAAATAAGTATAAAATATTTAGATTAAAACTTTAATATCCCATGGCAAGTGAAACTATTCCGTAGATCTTCACATGGCTTTTGGTGGAAGGTCACGTAACAGAACTTGATGATGGTAGGATATAAGCCTTGGAAGAATACAATGAAAAGCAGTGAGATGAACAATGAAGGCACCTTGTATTTGCATGTTTGTACAAACAGACGGTAGATTTGCTAAATCACAGAAATGACCTCAAATTGAGTCAGAGACAAGTATTACACGCTAAGAATAACACCCTATGCACAGGAAAACATTATTAGAAACTCTGTCAAGATGATACTCTTTTAAGTTGCGTTTACAGTATTTCCTGTGAACAAGGATTCAAAGGAAGAGTAATTCCAAATCACCATTTTAAGGACTTACTTTGTTGCCTAAACTTGTTATTTCTTGGATACCTTATTTGCAAGGGTAACTCACTGTTAGCCAAAAATGGGACCATGAACACATGCCCATAACACAGCGAAGGACACAGGAAAGACCAGCTGATGAGATCAGGTCATTTCTCTCCTGCCTGAAAAACAGCATCCTTAACTGTGGACTCTGCGTCAGCCTTTCTTCCTTCAAAGCAGGCATGTCTTTACGTTCATTTAAGCTTTAATTCTTGCAAAATAACCACTTTCCCGACTTCTCAACTAATTTTTTCTTGACATCCAAGATTCAGAAAAAGAAAAAAAATACAAATTTCCTGAAAAATACAAGGAAGGGAGTCTATATGGCAACACTGAAAGTCAATTTAAAAAAGTATAAATATAATGTGGGATCATGGGTTTTGTTTTTTTTTTTAATTTTTTTTTTAAAGATTTTATTTATTTGAGAGAGAGAATGAGAGAGAGAGAGAGAGCATGAGAGGGGGGAGGGTCAGAGGGAGAAGCAGACTCCCCGCCGAGCAGGGAGCCCGATGCGGGACTCGATCCTGGGACTCCAGGATCATGACCTGAGCCGAAGGCAGTCGCCTAACCAACTGAGCCACCCAGGCGCCCGGATCATGGGTTTTGTTGTTATTTAATTCTTATTGGATATTACATCGTCTTTTCAATAGTAAAAGTATCTTTTTATTTAAAGATGCATTTAAAATTACAAAAAACTACCAGTAATGCTATTCATTTAAGTAAAAAATTATAAATATCAATATATACTATTTGAAGTGAGGTTCAGAGTAAAATTTAAATGAATGATTACAGTGTTTCAAACATAGTCTGAGCTTTCTTACATTAAAAATCTAGCCAATCAATCCTACCAACTACTGTCGTCCTTCACCAATGCAACCTATCTACCCTTTAAGAAATGGCTTAAAGTACATATTTGTGAAGATTTTATTTACTGCCTGTCCCTACCTGCAGTGATTTTCTACCCTTAATCTATATTCTTTTGTGACTTGTATCCTTAAACACTGAAACAAACAAACAAACAAATAAAAACCTTTGCACTGTGACCACCATGATGTATAAAATAGTAGGGACTTAAATTAATTTCTGTCTTGTTTATAGCATTTACTACAATACTTAACAAAGGTTTAGAATAGTACCACAATAAATACCAGTTGATAGAATCTGAGCCTCTAAAAAGCTCTCATTTTCTTTATAATTTGCATAGTCTTTTTTAAAGATTTTACATAATTTTGACAAAAACTTAGGCAAAAATACGGAGGTTGCTTATTGAATTAGAATCTCAATGTATCTGGCTGTCCATCCGGCTTCTCCTTTTCCTCCTAATGTGGAAGTCATATCAATGTTTACTCAAATGTGTTGTTTTCTGCCCATATCTGTATGCCTCCACTGGATACTTCAAAAAGGCCCTCCATTTTCCACTCTTATAATTTTGTAAAAATCGCAAAGTACTTAGGTTGCCTTTATAGTAAAGTAAAATATAAATTTTATGATATAGGGCCATTCAGAAATGACAGCCATTTAGTTGTTTGTAAGCTCTGTCAGCGTGCACGTGTCTGGCTAACACTGCACCTCAGTGAGTTATGTAGGCTTCACTTTTATTATGTATGATTGACTGTGGGGTTTAATATTGAATAAAATAGCTGCCACAGCTGCTCAAGGTATAAATCAAGAATTTTCACTCTAGGTGGCATGTTGCAGTGTGAGAACCTAATTTACACCGGAAGGCAGTATGTCCTTGCAGAGAAAGATCTGCCCCAGAAAAAAAGCGGTATCTATAAGATGGCTCTAGCCATCAGCATTTCTCTCCTGTTTTTGGCATCAAGGATCATCAGAGTTTAAAATGAGTGAGTTGTCAATTTATGTTCCCTAAACTAATACATTACTTTCTCAAACACATAATCACTAAAAATAATAATAATAATAATAATAATAATTAAAATTAAAAAAATGTTTTTAAAAAATTACCCAAGGACATAATTAGCAGGGTATGTTTCTTTTGTTTTGCTTTAACAGTTTTATTGAAAAATAATATATATATATATATATATATATATATACATATACATATAAAATTCACCCCTTGTAAGTGTACAGCATAATTTTATAGGGAGAGCTAGAAGACCATTTTGGTGGGAGAGAGATCTTGGACCAAAAACTCAAGATAATGCTCTTGAAATGGCATCTTCAAAAGCTATCTACCTGAGCTGCTCACAGACGAAGCTTTTCACTGCATCTTTTGTTAAACTATATAGCCTCATCCAGACTTTTAAAACATTCTGTAACTAAATAGCTACTACAGTATTTACACTATTTACTCCACATTGTTGTTAGAACCAGATCACTTAATCATATGGAGATTCTTTAAGAATAGTACTACCCAAATGTATCATGATAGCAAATAATGCTTTTACATGTTTTCTCCAAGACAGCAGGTAAATTAAAAACCTTAGCAAACATAGGAAATGCAGCATCCCATGTAAAATCTTCAGGACCAAGCAAAGAAGAAATGAGATGAGTCTATGCTTCTGAAACAGGGCTAAGCAAGACAAATTTCACACTACAGGCTCAGATACACAAAACCTGTATGAAACCACCTCAAAACACAGCTGTTCTCCATCCGTGACCTGACTGCCCATCTCTCTGGCCAGGCACCAGGCGCTGCCCTGGGCCAAGTGAAATTCGAGTTTCCAGAGGTGCATCATGAGAATGTTGGTTCCGAGTAGAGTTGGGTTAGGGAACTGTCACCAAATCTGTGATTACTGTGGGGGCCAGGGCCTCCACTCTGCACGCATTGTTTGATTGCCACACAATGCAGTGAAATTGAAACAGAAATTAAGAAAAGTGGAACTTAAGAGGGGCGGCTGGGTGGCTCAGTCGTTAAGCGTCTGCCTTCAGTTCAGGTCATGATCCCAGGGTCCTGGACTCGAGCCCCGCATCGGGCTCCCTGCTCAACCAGGAGCCTGCTTCTCCCTCTCCCGCTCCCCCTGCCTGTGTTCCCTCTCTAGCTGTCTCTCTCTGTGTCAAATAAATAAATAAATCTTAAAAAACAAAAAAGAAAGAAAAGTGGAACTTAAGATTTAGTAATTTGAACTTCCCCTCCTGACACCACCTAGTCAGCATTACGGGAATGATTCAAAGACCGTAGTTTTCAAGCATTTTCAAACTTACAAATACCTTCAGCCATACCCATATGATTTAAAACACAAACCTTATGTCCTCAAAACAAAGCACAGAAAAATTTATCATACTATTTAAACTGACAATAACTTTTTTATGAATCTCTATATACACTGCAGGAATACTTCAAGGAAGGAAGAAACCAGGAAGGTTTAAGGACCAAACAACCAAGAATCTGAAGAAACTAATTACTAACTGAAAATTCTTTCATTTGCTGACAACATGGCAAACAAAGCTTAGAAATCCTGATGCCCCATTATCTGCAAGTTTACTCCCACATGCTGAATGGGAGACAAACACAAAGCAAGCCTCTCTTATCTTGAGTGACCTTTGAGATGAAGTGGTTGCATGGTTCATTAATCCTAATGTCATAATTGTTGCAATATGTTGAGAAAGTTGACTTTTTAAAAAAGGTCCCTTTATTTTAGAGAGAGACACTGGGAGGAGGGGCAGAGTGAGAGGGAGAGAGAGAGAAGTTCAAGCCCACTCCGTGCCCTGCATGCCCAGCATGGAGCCCAACATGGGGCTCCATCTCATGACCCTGAGATCATGACTGGAGCCAAAACCAAGAGTCAGACCTTCAACCAACTGAGCCACCCAGGCACCCCAAGAAGGTTGATTTTTTTTAAGATTGTATTTATTTATTTGTCAGAGAGAGAGAGAGAAAAAATGAGCACAAGCAGGGGGACCAGCAGGCAGAGGGAGAAGCAGACTCCCCACTGAGCAGGGAGCCTGATGCGGGTCTCCATCCCAGGACCCTGGGATCATGACCTGAGCCGAAGGCAGACCCTTAACTGATTGAGCCACCCAGGTGCCCCAAGAAGGTTGAATTTTAATAAAGGGATTAAGCAGGTTATGAAGAAGAGTAAAAAGTTTGTTTCTTTATAGTACATAAAACTGTGATTGATATAAATTATGCAAAATGTTAATTCATAGTAGTGTAACTATTATAAATCTTACTTAATACAGCTTCTTCAAGAATTTGAAAAATAGCATTTTTTAATCCTGTTTGAAAACTTGGAAGGTATAGAAAAGGACAGAGAAAAATGTAAAACTTATTCATAATGCTATGATTCACGGATAATCACAATTAACTTTGAGGGTATAGTCTTCCAGTTTTTGATTATATATGTTTTGTGTGTTATGGGTATATAATTGGGTTTGCATATTGTAATTATTTTTTCTTTTAAAAACATTAGAACTTTTTCTGTGATGTTCAATATTTATCTAAAACTCAAATTTGAATAGATCAACAGTTATTAATTATATGAATGTCACATAATACCATACTTAAATTCTCAGTTTTTGGATTTTATTTGGTTTTTAATTTTTTTATTTAATAAACAATGCTACAATAGATACAGTTGTAGATTAATCTTTGACAATTTGCTGGTTATAATCTTAGAGCATTAATGATACAAAGTCATTTGATTAACGAAATCACCCTTTAAGACTTTTGATATATTTTCTTCAAACTGATCACCAAAAAGCTCTTCCCACTTCAGTTTCACTTGATGGGGTATAAGAAGGTCTATCTCTTTATATATTTGCCAACTTTGAATATATGCTTATTTATTCTTTGCTACTTTGCTAGGCAAAAATTTTAAAAAGGTATCTTTTTATTATGCTAAATTATATTTCTGCAGTAGAGTGGTTAAAAACATCATGTGTTGGAGCGCCTGGGTGGCTCCGTTGGTTAAGCATCCAACTCTTGGTTTCGACTTAGGTCTTAATCTCAAGGTCCTGGGATCGAGCCCCTTGTCCGGCTCCACGCTTACTGGGGAGTCTGCTTGGGAGTCTCTTTCCCTCTCCCTCTGCCCCACCCCAATGTGCTCTCTCTCTGCCTCTCTCGAATAAGTAAAATCTTTTTTTTTTCTAAGATCATGTGTTGGAGTTTGTCAACCCTGGGTTTGTGACCCAGCCCTACAACTAAGTAAATTTGGGCAACTTAATAGCTCTCTTCATGTTTCCATTTTATTACCTATAAGCAGGTTTTACAATAATTATAGGTATTATAGCAATGCTTAACTTTTACCCCTGCTATGCTATTTAAATAGTATTATATAGCACGGTACCCGGCGTGTATTAAGTGCTTAATAAACCATAGGAGTTACTCTAAAATTGCTTCTCTAAAATTAATTTGAACTTCCCTTTACATTCATGTTTGTGGGTTACTTCTCTCTTTTTAGGACATTTCAAAATTATGACAATTTTATTTTTTTAATGGTTTGTAAAAATTCTTACTTTTGGGGTGTCTGGGTGGCTCAGTTGGTTAAGAACCTGCCTATGGCTTAGATTATGATCTCAGGGTCCAGGGCTGGGCTCCCTGCTCAGCAAGGAGTCTCCTTCTCCCTCTCCCTCTGCTACTCTCCCTGCTTGTGCTCTCTCTCTCTCAAAAAAAATAAATAAGGGGGCAGAGCAAGATGGTGGAGGAGTAGGAGACCTGAATTTTGTCTGGTCTCAGGAATTCAGCTGAATAGGGATCAAACCATTCTGAACACCTACGAACTCAACAGGCGATCGAAGAGGAGAGTAGCAACAACTCTCTGAACAGAGAAGCGACCACTTACTGGAAGGTAGGACGTGCGGAGAAGTGAATCCGAGGCGATATTCGGGAGGATAGACGGCGGGGGAGGGGCCTCCGTCGGCCGCTTCTGGCAAGTGCTAGAGCCGCGGAGCACAAAATCGGACCTTTTAGAAGTCGGCTCGGCGGAGGGACGTCGCTGCAGTGGCTAAGTGGAGGGTGGAACCCTCGCGGGACAGTGTGGTCTCAGGACCCTCGGGGTCACAGAAAGACCGGGGGAGCCTGAGTGCGCCAGAGCTCCCAGGGATCGGAGCGGGGAAGCCGGCTGCAGAGACGGAGCCGAGGCGCGGGCTCTCAGCTCGGGGTGGCCATAAACTGTGATCCGCGGCCCAGTCGGGCCACTGCTCCTCCAGCAGGGACCCCACAAGCGGCAGAGCCGGGGAGACTCCCCTTCCTCCCCCGGGAGGAGCGGCGTGGGAGCGCACCGCAGGTATCTGCTGGGTTTGGAGACTCCGCACGGGGTCGGGGGCCAGAGATAGAAACGCTCGGTCACAGGCCGGGTGAGCACGGAGAGCGGCCGGAGACCGGGGACACGGGAGTGACTGCTTTTCTCTGGGGGCGCACTGAGGAGCGGGGCCCCGAGTTCTCAACTCCTCCGGGTGGAGATTGGGAGGCCACCATTTTCACTCTCGGCCTCCAAGGCTGTACAGAAAGCTTGCAGGGAACAAAATCTCCAGAGAGCAAACCCGAGCAGACGGCTTAGCCCGGACCGACAAGGGCGGGGCAAAGACATTTGGGAACCACGGCAACAGGCCCCTCCACCAGAAGATCAACAAGAACAGCCAGCCTAGACCAAGTTTAGCGATCAATGAGAACAGCAGAACTCCAGCGCTAGGGAATACTGCACATAGAATTCATGGCTTTTTTACCATGATTCTTTAGTCTTTCAAAGTTAATTTTGTTTTTTAACTGTTTTATTTTTTGAAATTTTCTTTTTCCCTTTTTCAAGCAACATCTTATCAATCCCTGTTAAAAAAAATTTATTTTTCATTTTTAGTCATATTGTATCCCTTCATAGTAGTTACCCTTATTTTTGGCATATATATATAAGTTGATCTCTACTTAAAATTTTGAGATACAGTTTCTTCTAATAAATCAAGATATACCCTAAATCACTAGTGTATGGCTTTGTTCTAGTCTCCGGCCTGATCACATTCTCTCCTTTTTTTTTCTTTTTTTTAAATCTTCTTTCTTTTTTCAAACAACTTCTTATCAATTCCTTTTATAAAATCGTTTATAATTTTCATCTTTAGAGTCATATTCCATCCCTTCATTGTATCAACCCTTATTTTGTACATATATGTCTTTCTTTCTTTAAAATTTTAGGAGGTACTTTCTTCTAACAGACCAAAATACACCCAAAATCTAGTGTGTGGCACTGATCTATGTACTACCCTGATCATATTTGATCATGTTCTGTTTTTTTTGTTTTGTTCTGTTTTTGTTTGTTTTTATCTTTTTCTTTTTCTTTTTTTTTCCTCTTCCTTTTTTCTTTCTTTCCCTTTCTTCTCCCCTGGTTTCAGGTCTTTTCTGATTTGTTTAGAGTATATTTTCTGGGGACGTTGTTAACCTGTTAGCATTTTGTTCTCTCATTCATCTATTTTCCTCTGGACAAAATGACAAGATGAAAAAAATCACCTCAACAAAAAGAACAAGAGGTAGTACCATCTGCCAGGGACCTACTCAATACGGACATTAATATGATGTCAGACCTAGAGTTCAGAATCATGATTTTAAAGATACTAGCTGGGCTTGAAAAAAGTATGGAGGTTATTAGAGAAAACCTTCCTGGAGAAATAAAAGAACTAAAATCTAACCAAGTCGAAATCAAAAAGGCTATTAATGAGGTGCAATCAAAAATGGGGGCACTAACTGGTAGGATAAATGAGGCAGAAGAGAGAATTAGCGATATAGAAGACCAAATGATGGAAAATAAAGAAGCTGAGAAAAAGAGAGATAAACAACTACTGGATCACGAGGGCAGAATTAGAGAGATAAGTGATACCATAAGACAAAACAATATTAGAATAATTGGGATCCCAGAAGAAGAGGAAAGAGAGAGAGGGGCAGAAGGTATATTGCAGCAAATTATAGAAGAGAACTTCCATAATGTGGGGAAGGAAACAGGCATCAAAATCCAGGAGGCACAGAGAACCCCTCTCAAATTCAATAAAAATAGGTCAACAACCTGACATCTAATAGTAAAACTTACGAGTCTCAGAGACAAAGAGAAAATCTTGAAAACAGCTCGGGAGAAGAGATCTGTAACCTATAATGGTAGAAACATTAGATTGGCAACAGACCTATCCACAGAGACCTGGTAGGCCAGAAAGGACTGGCATGATATCTTCAGAGCACTAAACGAGAAAAATATGCAGCCAAGAATACTATATCCAGCTAGGCTGTCATTGCAAATTGAAGGAGAGAGAAAAACCTTCCAGGACAAACAAAAACTAAAGGAATTTGCAAACACGAAACCAGCCCTACAAGAAATATTGAAAGGGGCCCTCTAAGCAAAGAGAGAGCCTAAAAGCAGCATAGACCAGAAAGGAACACAGACAATATACATTAATAGTCACCTTACAGGCAATACAATGGTACTAAATTCATATCTTACAATAGTTAGCCTGAATGTAAATGGGCTAAATGCCCCAATCAAAAGACACAGGCTATCAGATTGGATTAAAAAACAAGACCCATCAATATGCTGTCTGCAAGAGACTCATTTTAGACCCAAAGACACCCCCACATTGAAAGTGAGGGGGTGGAAAACCATTTACCATGCTAATGGACACCAAAAGAAAGCTGGGGTGGCAATCTTTATATCAGACAAATTAGATTTTAAACCAAAGACTGTAATAAGAGATGAGGAAGGACACTATATCCTACTTAAAGGGTCTATCCAACAAGAAGATCTAACAATTGTAAATATCTATGACCCTAACATGGGAGCAGCCAATTAGATAGGCCAATTAATAATAAAAGCAAAGAAACATATTGACAACAATACAATAATAGCGGTGTACTTTAACACCCCCCTCACTGAAATGGACAGATCATCTAAGCAAAAGATCAACAAGGAAATAAAGACTTTAAATGACACACTGGACCAAATGGACTTCACAGACATAGTCAGAACATTCCATCCCAAAGCAACGGAATACACATTCTTCTCTGGTGCCCATGGAACATTCTCCAGAATAGATCACATCCTAGGTCACTAATCAGGTCTCAACCGGTACCAAAAGATTGGGATTATTCCCTGCATATTTTCAGACCACAGTGCTTTGAAACTAGAACTCAGTCACAAGAGGAAAGTTGGAAAGAACTCAAATACATGGAGGCTAAAGAGCATCCTACTAAAGAATGAATGGGTCAACCAGGAAATTAAAGAAGAATTAAAAAAATTCATGGAAACGAATGAAAATGAAAACACAACTGTTCAAAATCTTTGGGATACAGCAAAGGCAGTCCTAAGAGGAAATTATATAGCAATACAAGCCTTTCTCAAGAAACAAGAAAGGTCTCAAATACAGAACTTAACCTACACCTAAAGGAGCTAGAGAATAAACAACAAATAAAGCCTAAACCCAGCAGGAGAAGAGAAATCATAAAGATCAGAGCAGAAATCAATGAAATAGAAACCAAAAGAACAGTAGAACAGATGAATGAAACAAGGAGCTGGTTCTTTGAAAAATTAACAAGATTGATAAACCCCTGGCCAGATTATCAAAAAGAAAAGAGAAATTGGGGCACCTGGGTGGTTTAGTCATTAAGCTTCTGCCTTTGGCTCAGGTCATGATCCCAGTGCCCTGGGATCGAGCCCCGCATAGGGCTCCCTGCTCCGCAGGAAGCCTGTTTCTCCCTCTCCCACTCCCCCTACTTCTGTTCCCTCTCTCGCTGTCTCTCTCTCTGTGTCAAATAAATAAATAAAAGATTTATTAAAAAAAAAAGAAAAGAGAATGACCCAAATCAACAAAATCATGAACGAAAGAAGAGGGATCACAACCAAGACCAAAGAAATACAAACAATTATAAGAACATATTATGAGCAACTATATGCCAGCAAATTAGATAACCTGGTAGAAATGAATGCATTCCTACAGATGTATCAACTACCAAAATTGAACCAGGAAGAAATAGAAAACCTGAACAGACCTATAGCCACTAAGGAAATTGAAGCAGTCATCAAAAATCTCCCAAGAAACAAAAGCCCAGGGCCAGATGGGTTCCCGGGGGAATTCCACCAAACATTTAAAGAAGAATTAATACCTATTCTCCTGAAACTGTTCCAAAACATAGAAATGGAAGGAAAACTTCCAAACTCATTTTATGAGGCCACCATTCCCTTGATCCCAAAACCAGACAAAGACCCCATCAAAAAGGAGAATTACAGACCAATATCCTTGATGGACATGATGCAAAAATTCTCACCAAAATACTAGCCAATAGGATCCAACAGTACATTAAAAGGATTATTCACCACGACCAAGTGGGATTTATCCCTGGGCTGCAAGGTTGGTTCAACATCCGTAAATCAATCAACGTGATACAATACATTAACAAAAGAAAGAACAAGAATCATATGATCCTCTCAATAGATGCAGAAAAAGCATTTGACAAAGGACAGCATCCTTTCTTGAGCAAAACTCTTCAGAGTATAGGGATAGAGGGTACATACCTCAATATCATAAAAGCCATCTATGAAAAACCTACAGCGAATATCATTCTCAATGGGGAAAAGCTGAGAGCTTTTCCCCTAAGGTCAGGAACGCGGCAGGGATGTCCACTCTCACCACTGCTATTCAACGTAGTATTAGAAGTCCTAGCCACAGCAATCAGACAACAAAAAGAAATCAAAGGCATCCAAATCGGCAAAGAGGAAGTCAAACTCTCACTCTTTGCAGATGATATGATACTGTATGTGGAAAACCCAAAAGACTCCACCCCAAAACTGCTAGAACTCATCCAGGAATTCAGTAAAGTGGCAGGATATAAAATCAATGCACAGAAATCCGTGGCATTCCTATACACCAACAACAAGACAGAAGAGAGACAAATCAAGGAGTCGATCCCATTTACAATTGCACCTAAAACCATAAGATACCTAGGAACAAATCTAACCAAAGAGGCAAAAGATTTGTACTCAGAACACTATAAAATACTCATGAAAGAAATTGAGGAAGACACAAAGAAATGGAAAAACGTTCCACGCTCATGGATTGGAAGAACCAACATTGTGAAGACGTCAATGCTACCTAGAGCAATCTACACATTCAACGCAATCCCTATCAAAATACCATCCACTTTTTTCAAAGAAATGGAACAAATAATCCTAAAATTTTTACGGAACCGGAAGAGACCTGAAATAGCCAGAGGAATGTTGAAAAAGAAAAGCAAAGCTGGCAGCATCACAATTCCGGACTTCCAGCTCTATTACAAAGCTGTCATCATCAAGACAGTACGGTACTGGCACAAAAACAGACACATCGATCAATGGAACAGAATAGAGAGCCCAGAAATGGACCCTCAACTCTATGGTCAACTCATCTTTGACAAAGCAGGAAAGAATGTCCGATGGAAAAAAGACAGTATCTTCAACAAATGGTGTTGGGAAAATTGGACAGCCACATGCAGAAGAATGAAACTGGACCATTTCCTTACACCACACACAAAAATAGACTCCAAATGGTTGTAAGACCTAAATGTGAGACAGGAGTCCATCAAAATCCTAAAGGAAAACACAGGCTGCAACCTCTTTGACCTCAGCCACAGCAACTTCTTCCTAGAAACATCGCCAAAGGCAAGGGAGGCCAGGGCAAAAATGAACTATTGGGACTTCATCAAGATAAAAAGCTTTTGCACAGCAAAAGAAACAGTCTAAAAAACTAAAAGACAACCGACAGATACAAATGTAGGGATCCGAAGGGGTACGTGCACCCCAATGTTTATAGCAGGAATGTCCACAATAGCCAAACTGTGTAAAGAGCCAAGATGTCCATTGACAGATGAATGGGTAAAGAAGAGGTGGTATATATATACAATGGAATATTATGCAGCCATCAAAAGGAATGAGATCTTGCCATTTGCAAAGAAGTGTATAGAACTGGAGAGTGTTATGCTGAGTGAAATAAGTCAATCAGAGAAAGACATGTATCATATGACCTCACTGATATGAGGAACTCTTAATCTCAGGAAACAAACTGAAGGTTGCTGGAGTCGTGGGGGGGTGGAAGGGATGGGGTGCCTGGGTGATAGACACTGGGGATGGTATGTGCTACTGTGAGTGCTGTGAATTGTGCAAGACTGTTGAATCACAGATCTGTACCTCTGAAACAATTAATGCAATATATGTTACGAAAAAAAAAGAAGAAGATAGCAGGAGGGGAAGAATGAAGGGGGGGAATCAGAGGGGGAGACGAACTATGAGAGATGATGGACTCTGAAAAACAAACAGGGTTCTAGAGGGGAGGGAGGTGGGTGGATGGGTTAGCCTGGTGATGGGTATTAAAGAGGGCACGTTCTGCGTGGAGCACTGGGTGTTATGCACAAACAATGACTCATGGAACACTACATCAAAAACTAATGATGTAATGTATGGTGATTAACATAACAATGAAAAGAATTTAAAGTAACAATAAAAAGAATTTAAAGTAACAATAAACAAATAAATAAAATCTTTAAACAAAAAATAACAATATGTCATACTCCCAGGGTCCTGGGATCAAGTCCCACATCGGGCTCTTCCTTCTCCCTCTCCCTCTGCGTACCATTACCCCTGCTTGTGCTCTCTCTCTCTCTCTGTCAAATAAATAAATAAATAAATCTACAACAAATAAAAATAAATTCTTTACTTTTAAGGTGTATAAACATTTTTCAATATGATATCTGGTACAACCATGTTATTCCTATTTGTCTTTTTTCTTTTAATGTGTTTTATATTTTATATTTTCTGAACTTCAGAATTCTCTAATGTTCTTTATCAAAGTTAAGTGGGTCTTTCTTTGTTGATTATGCCTTTGGTTTTATACTTACAAAGGTTTTTGCCACACTAGGATAATTAATGGATATTAACATCAAACCATGATATCTAATTAAAGTACTTTATGATTTTATGTGCTAAGAAATATAGGAGCCTGAAAGATGTCATAAGTGAAAATCTACATAGTTACTGTTAGAATTTCTGAAAGAAGTCCCCAAATATATTCAATTCTATAATACTGCTTGTGGATGAAAGTAATCAAAGTACTAATCAAAACAGATATCCATGTTTACTGAATGGTAAAATTCAGGAACATTGTAATAGAAAATTCTGATAGAGATTAGGTCAAATGTCAAAGACTATAATGAACAATTGATATATAGTGAGGAAAAATGCACATTAAAAGAAAGCCATATTTGAGTTTTCATGCTCCCATCATGTTATGTTGTCCAATATATGATCACCTTTAGCCTATAATTTAAAAATGATTGCGATCCAATGTGTCTCTACAATATTAGAATACCCAATAAGTCTTTGAAATGATCTGTTTTATATGTTCGTGTTCTAGCTTCTCTAAGAACATGTATTTAAAAGGATTAACTTCTGGTTTCTTTTTGATTAATTTTTACTTTGAGAAACAGGTCTCTAAGGCAAAGAATTATTCTTTGTACATTCTATTTGTTCATTTTTCTTTTGTGTATGTTGGACACACAGGAAACGTGTTTCTTTCCAGTTCCTGGTTTCAGACTCAAGAACTCTGGAGAGACATTTCAGAAATACTATAATAGGCTTAAGAGAATGCAGGATCATTGACCATCATCATTTCTGCATGGTAGACCTTTAAACATTTGTATTTTAGTTTGACCTCAAGACACTACATAGAAACCATTTTTGATATAGTTCTAAGCAGAATTCAAATGCAATCTTTTCTTTCTTATTTTTAATAAATACACTATAAAATTTAAGAAGAAAATGAGGCATTTCCTTCTTTTAAAATGTCCTTAATGAAATGATTTTTTGTGTGTGTGATTATTAGGTGAACATCTTATGCTAATACTATTCCATGGACATTACTGCCCAAAGTCACAAAGGGTCATATGAGAGCACAAAGTATTTGGAAAGAACTTAACTCCATCTCTTTAATCACAAAGTCTCCTTGGGACTACTGCTGGGTAGTTAATACAGTAATAACTTTTCTCTATATATGGTAATTGGATAGCAGACAGACTGTAGTAAAATAATCATGTAGCATTAAAGCACTACCAAGTTTATCCAGGAAAAAATAACTATTTTGCAGCTAACAAAATGATAATAGCCAGACATTTTTGCATGCTATTTAAGCACTTTTCTAAGAACTTTACATGTATGGAATCATTGAATATTCACAACGATTCCATGAGAGAGGTAGTCATGTTATCTCCAATTTGTAGGTAAATACTTGAAGCACACAGGAGTTATGAGCAGGTCTGAGTTCACAAAGCTGGCATGAAAGAGTCCAGATTTGAATTTAGGCAAAATGACTCCAAGATTCACACCCTTAGCCACTCACTATCCTAACTGTGAAAAATGAAATCTCTTCATATGCTTCATTGGAATCACATCTTCAGAATTAAGGTGACAGAAACATGCTTATGCTGTGTGGATCAGCATCACCTGTCTTAGGCTGCTGAGACAATTCTAACTTTGAACATGAGACTCAAATATGCAATCTGGTAGATTCTTCTAGGGTTCTTATCATGTTCTGTATTTCAAAAGGAAGGGGGGAATTAAGGCAATTATTGAGAAAACAAAGTAAATAGAGAATAAGATGAGTGAGACAACTTTCAAAAATTTATGTCCACAAAAGTCCTAGACTAAGGCTGTTCATTCAGGGAAACCCAAATTAAGACAGTCATTACGCCAAGGCAATTTTGTGTAACGTTCTAAAATAAGTTTCAACTTTTATCATTCCCACTGTTTCCATTCACACTTCCATTGAACTGCTTCAAAAGTCTTGTAAACTTAGAATTTATAATACTGTGTAATTACATAAATTATGAATTCATGATAAATACCAAACTTGTGTCACAAATGTCATCTCTCATTCTCCAATCCATTAGACAATGCCAAATGACTTCTAAAATACATAAAAATCATTTCAAAATACATCTAAGTATATTTTAAAAGGTTTTTCATTGGTTCCTGATACAGCATAGGATACATTCTATTTCCATTGACATGGTATAGAAAGACTTTCAGCATACTATAGGATACATTCCATATCCATTGACATGGTATAGAAAGATTTTCAGCATACTATAGGATACATTCCATATCCATTGACATGGTATAGAAAGATTTTCAGCATACTATAGGATACATTCCATATCCATTGACATGGTATAGAAAGACTTTCAGCATACTATAGAATACATTCTATATCCATTGACATGGTATAGAAAGACTTTCAGCATACTATAGGATACATTCCATATCCATTGACATGGTATAGAAAGATTTTCAGCATACTATAGAACTAAGCACAAATGACTTCCACATCTGCCAATGTGGAGTAACAGGTATTGGATTTACCATTCTGTCCAAAACAACCAAAAATAAAAACCACGAAAAAATACGAAACAACAGTTTTCATGATATTGCATAGCAGGTAATAAAGGACAGCTGTTCCTGAAAGATGAGAAACAAGCTAGGTGAATCCTAGAATGCCCCAATCTTCTTGCTTTGGGAGTGAGTCCAGGCTAGAGTGCCATGTTGAAGAACCTGAGCAGTTAGTTTAGTGTTCATCCTGAACCAAAGAGAAGGAGCTGGTGGTATGGGGAGGAAAAGGTGGCTAGACTTTGAGGGGAGAGCACCAGAGAGGAGACAGCTGTAGATAGAGAGGAGTGAAGGTGAGTGAGACAGAGGGAGAGAGATCTGGAGATGTGCAGAAAGTTCCTTCCAGTCTTCAGCTAAGTACTGATCAGTGCATGCATGTGACTCCCAGAGACCAAGGAAAAAGCCTCCAAAAGAATTAGAGGGAACAATAAGGAGAACCACACTGGGCCAGGAATATAGCACCTGTTCCCAACAACAAACATGGAAACCTCATAATTCACGACACACTGGGTATCAGGTACAGAACGAAATATGGGGATTGCTCCATAAATGGAATAAAATTAACTTTAGATTAAAAGTGGAGCTCCTGCCTAAAGAATCTTTAAAAAAAAAAACAGCCAAAGAGGACAAATAATTTTCACATAAATTACCTGCTCATGAATATATGGAGAAGTACCAAAATATCCAGCATCTAAGAAGATAAAATTAGCAGTGGCTGACATCCAACACGAAATTACCAGGCATGAAGAGAAATAAAATTACAGTACATAATGACAATTAATCAATTGAAACTGGCCTTGAAAAAAATACAGGTAATAGAATTAATATAGACATCACAATAATTATTAAAAGTTATTCCATATGTGAAGAAGCTAAATTGCACATGATAAGCAGAGAGGTGCGAAGAACTAATTCATACTTGTAGAGTTGAAAGCAATGCCCGAGGTGAAAAATAAACTGGATGGAATTAACAGTAGTTTAAACAATTATAGAAGTAAAGATCATGGGTATAGCAGTAGAGACATCCAAAATGAAACACAGAGAAAAACAAATCCTGAGGAAAACATTAACAAAGGTTCAGTGAGCTGTGGGACAATTTCAGTAAGTCTTATATATGTGTAATTTGAGTGCCTGAAGATGAAGAAACAGAGAGAAACAAAGGTCAATTTTCAAAAAATAATGTCAATTTGTTCCCAAATATGATAAAAGCTATAAACACAGAGACTCAAGAATCTCACTGAGTGGGCGCTTGGGTGGCTCAGTCCGTTACATGTCTACCTTTGGCTCAGGTCATGATATTGGGGTCCTGGGATTGAGTCCCAAGTCGGGCTCCCTGCTCAGTGGGGAGCCTGCTACTCCTTCTGCCACTCCCCCTGCTGTGTTCCTACTCTCGTTATCTCTCAAATAAATAAATAAAATAGTAAAAAAAAAAAAAAAGGAAGGATGTAATGACTTGGGCAATCTTGTATATAAAGGATAGCAGTATCTACTACCATTAAATATAAGGGATTTGCAAAATGTATGCAGTGGCTTAAGATACATATAGTCTGAAACAGTAATTGCATTGATTGGACAGCAATTGGATTATTGGATTACTTTGAAAATCTCCAAGTCACAAAGATTTATATAATTTGATACCTCTTCTTTATTGAGGAATTGTAACCAATATAAAATCCAATAATAGGGAAATGCATACACAAAATATGATGGATCCATATGTTGGATAATTACATAACCATTAAAAATCATGACTTTAAAAGTATTTTAAAAATTCATAACATACATTTGTTTAAAAAATATGGCAAAAAATGGTATCATGACAAAATATGCTTATATAAAGGAAAGACTGACAGACATTACTAATAGTGTATTTCCCTTCTTCCCTATTCTAAGTATTTTGCAGATATTCTACAATGGGTTTAATTGCAAATAAAGTTTTAAAGAATAATATAAATTTTTTTATTTAAAAAATTACCATGGTCCTTTTGAGAAATGAAGATTAGCCAGGGCAAGAGATTCAGAAGCTCAGTTGTGGCTGGTGTGTGGGGACAGGGCAAAGTTCTGGGAAAAGGAGAGAGGTTGAATAGGAGACTTGAGGAAGACACCACACTGTACCTCTTGTCCTGTTGTAAATCTTTTCTGGATATTCCGATTTGAAACCAGAGACAAAATACATGTGCTGACATATGAATCTGTTCACTGCTGCATATCAACTCTGTGACCATTAATGATCAATCCAACTGTAATGTATAAGCACAAGTCGTGTTTTATTGTTTCATAACTTTTTTTTCCTAATCACCGAAGAGCACAATTTATTTCAATTTCAGTGACAAGGTCAAGGTCAATGAGTTAGGCCATCTGTCTGAAGCTTTAGCAGTTCAATAAATGCCCATACATAGATCTCGAACATCAAATACTAGAGAAAAAAAACTTAGATTCAGTACTGAGCATTTGGAGGCTTTCCTTTGATTTGTACCAGCATTCTTACTTGCGATTTGACAATCAAAATGGTTTCATGAGGTACACACACATCACACACACACACACACACACACACACACACACACACACACACACCTGTGTCAAAAGAGCTTCCATTATAAACAAAGTATAATATAGCCAGTGTCATCTAACTAAAGGCCGTGCCCGTGAGTACCAGAAGGAAGGGGCCCATGGCTGTGTGAGGTCTAATGATGTAGTTGCAGGCAGTGTTCACCTAAACAAATCCTGCTAGTATTGACCATGCTAATAAGGAAAGTCTTTCCTCCACTGACCCCACTAGAATGATCGATCTGTGTCTGTGTGTTGTCTCTATCACTTGGCTCTGCACAGAGCTGGGTAGACAAGTCTTCAGTCCATATTTTCAGAACTCTCTTAGTGGGGTCAAATATCTATCATTTCTAACTGGACCTGTTGGAGGAGGTTATCAAGAAGATGGGACCACCAGTTGACTCACAAGCTGGACCCAGGCAATTGGAGGCCCTTCCTCCACTTTCTTTGCAGTATGTGTTCTGCTGGCCTTCCCTACCCCCAGATGCTGCTACAAAGATACAGCCTGGAGATAAAGATGTGGTGTTGATGCTCTCTGGACCGGGTATGTTACCGAACCCAGTTAAGGCCTCTATATAAACTTTCAACCTGGCGGGCAGGTGCAGAAATCTACTCATCTTGCAGCCACCCAAGACAAGCCTGGTAAGTCAGTCCCCTTGTTTATCAAATCTGCCACCTGGAATCTGGAGTGGCCTGCCTCTGTCTTTGATCTCTCTCTACCCTCCGTGTATGGAGCTGGTTTCAGGGTACACTGGGAATCTCCCGAGGAGGCACCCCTAACTCTCCCTCCTGGCCCTTCTCATCTTGTTCCCCACACATAAGGCTCATCCCTTCCTTCTGAACTTTTGAAATTTTGCCATTTACAGTTTGTCTATTATGGATTTTATTACCTGATTTTGCTCAAATAAAATGCTTTTAGGGGTAGAAAAAGAAGTTGCAATAGCCATATACACCATTAGGATAGCTCTGCTATCTCAAACTAAATACTTCAGACAGTAGTGTGTTTGTGTTTTAGTTTTTTCCTTTTGTTTTAAAGCTGTTTGGGACAAAACTAATTGTGGTATAAATGAATCACAAAAACTCAAAATTTTAATTTTCCCCAAACAGAACATGCCACTGAGATATACTATAGTTTTTGAATCATCTATGCACACTGTTCTAAGCCCTAGGTATAGAACATTGAATAAGAAACAGTTCCTATCTTCCTGAAGTTGAAGGTCTAGCGAGATGAACTTACTAGTCTGCAGATACTATTGCTCAGTCTGTGAAGTCAGGGGATTGAGTGCTGTGGCAATATGTAGGAAGATTTCCTAGAGACTTCCACCACCTGGGGTAATTTTTAGATTAAGACCAGAAAGAACTGAGTGTGGCTAATCCAAGAGAAAAGCTAAGAGGGTATTTTTATCAGGCAGAAGGAAAATCATGTACAAAAATTGAGGATGAGAGTAAATAAACTTCAAAAATATGTTTGCATGACTGGAAAGGAAAAGATGAGGCATGGGCTGAAAAGATTAGAGGTCCTGGTGAAATGCATCAGGGTTATTTACTCCCAAGGATAATAGAAAACCATGTAAGAATACTAAGCAGGGGCATTATGATGTCAGGTTTGATTAAGAAAGAAGACATACCAGATGGATAGAAGATTGAACGGTATGTACGAAATCAGAATCATCCACATCACCAAGTGTTTGTCAAAATTTCTAAACCTAAGATGGGAGGTAGTTGGAATTCAGTTAGGAATCAAAGTGCAAACAAACTGGATTCAAGTCACATCAGTTTTTTCTCTTTTGTTTTGCCCTTTCTTCTCCCATCAACTTCTCTTCCCTCTATAACGACACTGACTTCTGTGTGACCACCTTCCGACGGAGGAGAGAACAGTAATGCGACCCAGAGAAAAAGGAAGAATTAGACTCAAGGGAGGAAAACACTTTCTTAGCCGCCCCTGAAGAGCAGGCATTTCCAGGAATAAAGAAAATAATTTAAGTAAAATATGTTCCTTTTCTCAGAAGAAAGTTCCACCCTCTTTCATTTCCCTAACCATCCAGTGAAGAAATCCATAGTCTTGATACACAGTCATGTCAACAAGTCCTTACAAATATTTTGCAAGCGCTTGAAGACATAATTCCTGTAATCTTTTGTCTTATAATCTTATAATTATGGGGGGCAGGGACAGATATGTGTAAAAACAGGAGATACTTTTGAATATCATAGAATACAAGTAGGAAATAGGGTAAATATTTGAAAAGATTAAAAACCATTTCCCTCTCTCCCCATTATCTAAACACTTAACACTTTATTTTCTGGCTCACATGCCAAGTTATTTTTATTTTTTAAAAAGACTTATTTATTTTAGAGAGAAAGAGAGCGTGCATGAGTGGGGGGAAGGATAGAGGGAGAGAATCTTCAAGCAGACTCTCTGCTGAGCACAGAGCCCAAGGGAGGGTTCCACACGGGGCTCCACATGGGGCTCGATCTCACCACCGTGAGATCATGACCTGAGCTGAAACCAAGAGTCAGATGCTTAACTGACTGAAACACCCACGCGCCCCCACCCCCCACCATGCCAAGCTGTTTTTAAAAGCTACATCTTTCACAGCAATGTTCTTACTGAGGAATCAAAGTGCAAACAAACTGGATTCAAGTCACATCAGTTCTTTCTCTTTTGTTTTGCCCTTTCTTTTCCCATCAACTTCTCTTCCCTCTATAATGACACTGCCTTCTGTGTGACCATCTTCCAATGGAGATGGTCACACAGAAAACCATCTTGGAAATTATGTATAAACAATTTTAGGGTAAACAGAATGCACATTTATTAATTTGACAAACATGTAATTTTCCTCCAAGTATTGTGACAATATTTTCTCCACTAAAATCAAAAGTCCCCAGAAGTAATTCTGGAGTAGTATTTAAAGCTGGTTTCTATACCATCATCTTTGTTATAATTATCATACATGAGGATATCCTGAAATATTTGGGTATAATGGGAAACTACTTTCTTCTGAAAGTTACACTTAAAATACTACATAAAATATCAAAAGCTAATGATGTAATGTATGGTGATTAACATAACAATAAAAAATTAAAAAAAGAAAGAAAAAAATACTACATAAAATATAAAGGTGCAAAAGTATGAAGTGTGATAGTGAAGAACAGCTCTGAGGCCCAAGAGACTTGGCAACCAGAATGAACGTAAACACGCAGCAAGGACAACTATTTCTATAGAGACACTGAAACAGGAAAGAAGGGCCATCAAGCAGGTGACAGAACCCATTTCTCTCTGTCCCATAAAAGGGAGCCTTAGCCAAATGATAACAAAATATTTAGTGAAGATGCTAAGGATGCAAAGAGTTACACCCAGTGGTCTCTGAATAGCTTAATCCATTAGTGAGAACATTTCTTTTGTAAGGTGGGATTGTCAGCTTGATGCCTTTACACTTGGATTTATCTATTTTCCCTCATTTAATTCTGCTTTGACTGAGCAATTTTTTGATTCCAGTTTGGGCCAGCTAACTAAAATAAAATGGTCTTGCCATATGAACACAAGCATCCTGTTTCTTATAAAAGTTATATTTCTCATGAAGAAATTGATATTTTAGGTTTACATAGTGGTCTCAAGATTAGTGAACCTCTCCACTGGTAATGCACATACCTTAAACCATGCCCCGCACTAAGTTCATTACCGCCAAGGTCTCTGGAAAGACAGTCTACCAGCCTTTCTTCTTAGGTAGACCTGAACACCCCATAAGCTGAGAGGAACATTTTTTAAAAAATTTATTGTTATTCAACCTTTACATTATAAACCCTCCTCATCATAACTAGAAGATGTAGTAGGAGGAGAGCAGGAAATAATGCTTGTGACCATATACTCTCTAACACAGAGCCTGTTTCACACAGAAAAGTAGTGAGATGCTCAAATTAAAACTTGACCCTGGGTGTTGTATGGAAGTGTTGAATCACTATATTGTACACCTAAAACTAAACTAGTCACACTGTATGTTAACTAGCTGGAATTTAAATAAAAACATAAAAAAAAGACTGAGTTTTCATTTCTTAGAAACATGGATTTAAATTCCGAACTGTCTGCTTTCTAGTTGTGTGGTTTCCAAAGTCATTCCACAGCCTTGTCTTGCTGTCTTCCATATAAATAATTAAGGCTCTTCTCTCATGCTTCTGCGGTAAGACTGTACTGCTCAGCTCCTTTCTAGTTAGGTGTGGCCACAGAACTTGCTTTCACTAACGAAACACAAGAAGTAGTATGTTAGTGCTTTCAGTTGGGGAAGTAAGTTAGGAATGGGAAGGAGGGGATTTCAGTGAGCGTTCCATGAGCCATTTTGAATTGGAAGGCTTGGAGCATTTTTTTTTTTTTAAATACTGATCTGATTATGTCACTGTCCAATGTCTTCAGTGGTTTTTGATCACTCTAAGGACAAAGTCTCACTTCTTTAACAAAGCCTGAAAGGTTTTATAGGCTTGCTCATTATTCTGTCCTGGCCCCTCATCCTGTCAGGTCTTTGCAGACCCTCTTTTCTCCCACGTCCACCATTTATGATGCTTCCTTTACCTACTGTGGTGAAACCATATGTCAAGATGGAGCTTCCATCATTCCAGGGGCCTGAACAACCATGGTGACCACGGCCCCTTGTGGACTGCACTGGGCATGGAGGCAATAATAAACCTCGGTTTGTTAAAAGCACACACACGATGTAGTTATCTTGATGGATACATTATAGATAAACAGAACTTAAACCAAAACTGCCTGATTCCAAAATTCATTACACTCTCATAAACAGTTTCCATCATCAATAACAAGAATTTATTTTACCTAAGGCTTTGTGCTGAACATATGTGATAAAAATTGAGAAAAAAATCAGTAGTGAACACTTTCAAGTGCTTTCAAATGAGAGAAAATTGCACATGGAAAATAATTTATCTTAGAGGAAAGTTTATGAAGCATGTCTTGTTAAGTGGCTCAGACAATGTTGCTGCAGGAGACTGACAGAGGAAGACCTTTGGGTTGGCCCACCAAAGACCTTTCCAAGAGGTAGGGGATAAGAAGAGGCACCTGGGCATGTGTCAGGTCTTCCATGGACACTTCTTTGTGGTTGAAATGACCAATGGATTGTTGCAAGCAGGGGCTGGAATGTACTTAAGTGATGAGACTTGGCCTTTTGGTTTCTTCCATCTCCATGAAGGAACACACCAGTTCTGGAGGAGGATGGGAAACACAAAAGATGCACCTACATTAGGGAGCAGAGGCATCCCCAGCTGACATGGACACCCATGGGTGGGGAAGAAATTTAATAAAATTCACCCCCAGAATTTTGAGATCGTTTGTTAACATAGCATTATTATTGTATTAACTGATACATTCTTAAATAATTTCTGAGGTTTCTTAATCTGGGAGAGAACCCCACATTACCTAGGAGTCACTAGCAAAGTACACTGGATTTTTCATTCGCATGTGAACAAGGCTGATGGTAGGTGGTTCTGGAGTCTAAGACGCGATATTTCTGCCAAAGGCTCTGATTAACATTACATGTAATTTAACTTGTTGGAAATATTATGTACCCTATATAGGTCTGTATTTTTGCCCTTTAAGGCAATATACTTTCTGTAAAGAACAAAATCCTAAAGGGAAGTGTGGAACATGGCAGTCACAAAGTTTTATGGTGGAGTTAATGTCCACAAAGACATTTTCAAGTACAATATCAACTGTAATTGAAGAGAAAATAATGCAAAAAGAAAGATGAGTCAAGAGAGAAAAATACATTTCTTATCATGTGGCTGGTTTTTCTGAATTAGTTCAGAAAAACTTAAGTGAAAACTACAAATATTTTAGGTAAATTTTGTATACTATGGAAGAAGGATGGGAAAATTAATTGTATTCCTATGTATCTAATGAGGACACATACTTTTAAACTCAGTAAAATATGTGAAATATTTAAAATTTTGAACAATAAATGTGCAAAATAAGCCTCAGTAATGGTCAAGTCTTTTGGGACACATAATCAATATATTTTATCCATGCAATTTGTCCACTAACAGATTTCTTAGAGAAACTAGTGCTCTCATGGTTAGACTTCTTTGAAAGAGATAATAAATAGAATTTATGTCCCAGCTACTCAAATATATTCAAGGGGTCAATGTCTTTTTTCCATGTAAAAAAGAAATGAGGAAATTTAGTATCTTTAGCTATGGTTTGAAGAACTACCCCCCACCCCAGACTATTCTACTCAGCTCACTTTAATATTGAAGATAATGTGTGTCTAGGATTATTCTAAGTACAGTTGACCCTTCATGAGAATCACCAGAATATACAGAAATGTATAAAAACTGAGCTTCTGGGGCCCCTGGGTGGCTCAGTCATTAAGCGTCTGCCTTCGGCTCGGGTCATGATCCCAGGGTCCTGGGATCGAGCCCCGCATCGGGCTCCCTGCTCCGCGGGAAGCCTGCTTCTCCCTCTCCCACTCCCCCTGCTTGTGTTCCCTCTCTCGCTGTGTCTCTCTCTGTTAAATAAATAAATAAAATCTTTAAAAAAAAAAAGAAACAAAAACTGAGCTTCTGTCTCATACACAAAATTTTCTACATCACTTATCTTCTTGTATATCGAATAAGTGGCCCGGATTTAAGATTTTTGAAGGAAAGTTAAGGAAATTACGATTTTGAAGGAAAATTTCTAATTTCCCAGGCTTTTTCTGATCCCAGTTACCTGATTAACCCCAGTGCTTCCTGGCATGGTGACAGTACCACTATCTGCTCAGTTTCTTAGGTTAAAAGCAAACAACACAACACAATATGAAACAAAATAAAAACACATAAGCAGCAAAATAAAACTAGAACCTTTGTATTTGTTGTATACTCTGGCTAAAATAGTTTTCTCCTTGACTCCCTGACCAGACAGCCTCTCACAGTGATGCTCTATCTTATTACCCTATTCATACTTTCCCTATCACATTTTCTAACTCTCTCTCTCTCACACACACACACACATATACTTAAGTATATTTAAGTCTTAAAGATTCAAGACTTAAAATGATAGGGATAGGTTTTCTCTTGATCACTTTTATAACTCTTACTACATAGGCAGACTGTGCATGACACATAAGGTACCAAACGAACACTTGCTGAATAAATAATGGATTTTTACAAATTCGAGGATAGTTTTTTTATCTTTCCAAGAGCAAATTTTATGTTTCACACATAAAATAATGTGGTTATTAAATATTTATGAGTGACCATGCCATGCCAGAGACAGTGAAAGATAGAAGTAACAGCAGTGCCTGAGAGAGAGAGAGAGACACAGTGAGGACCCTGCCATCCCCAAGCTTATACTACAGAGGGTAACAGATGGTTGATGAAACTTCCCCAAGTGTGCTATGGAAGAGAGTACGGGACAACATGTGTGGTTATAATATGGCCCTAATCTCATTTTGATACCTGGGGAAGACATCCCTGAGTAAAGCTCCTTTAGGTTGGCAAATAAGGGATGAATGGGAATGAATAGGTGAAAGAAGAAATGGTTCTTCCCGCAGAGGAGAGAAATGCTCAGAGGCTGGACGTGGGAGAAAAGAGGGTCCGCGAAGAACTCCCAGGGTGAGGGGTCAGGACAGAATGATGAGCAAGAGATAGAAAGCGGGGTGAGAGAGGGCTAGGGTCCTGACTCTATAAAACCTTATAGGCTTTCTTAAAGAATTGAGACTTTGATCTTAGAGTGTCCTCTCAAGCCAGAAAAAGAAAAAAGGGCAACCTAGTAAGACAGAAAACTTTCAGACAATAACTGCTCAGCATGAGCTAAACCTCACAAAAATTATGGCTTCAATAGCACCCATACCAGTCAAGGTCCAGTGGGTTGCCCAGACTTCTGTACTTATAAGGGTATAATAAGACATCCCACACCCCAAGAAGTAATGTTAGAGAAGGCCAAATGGGAAGCTTGGATGCTCATTCCTTTCAGATTATAAATAACATCTCCCAGGATTTTACTGTAAACCATGTGGGGAATCAGAACGTGAGAGGCAGCCCCTCCTCCTCAGACGTCAACAGAAGCCAGTGAAAACAGAAAGATTAAATAAGATCTAGAGTCTCATAATCCAAATTATCAATATCAGGAATGAAACAGGGGATACGACCACCTTGCCCACATCAAAAGAATAATAAAGGAATACTACAAGTAACTTTATACATAAAATTTGACAACTCAGATGAACTGTACCACCTTCTAGAAAAACACAAACTCCCGCAATTCATTTGATACAAAATGGAGTATTTCATTAGCCCCATAACTATAAAAATTGAATTCATATTTTTTTTTAATTATTTATTTGAGAGAGAGAGAGCATGAGCGGGAGGGGCAGAGGGAAAGGAAGGCAGAATCCCAAGCAGACTCTGCCCTCAGCAGGAGCCCCACCCGCAGCTCCATCTCATGACCCTGAGATCACAGTCCGAGCCAAAAATCGACAGTTAGAGGGTTAACTGACTGTATCAGCCACAGGTCCTGAACTCATAATTTAAATACTTCTGGAAAAGAAATGTTCTGTCTCTTGAATGTACCAATGTCAACATCCAGCTTATGATACTATATTACAATTTTGCAAGAGGTTGCCATTTGGGAAACAGTAAAGGGTACATATGATATCTGTATTATTTCTTACAAATGGATGTGAATCAATTAACAAATTAATTCTCATTCTAACTAAAGAAGAATTAAAATTTTAAATGAATAGCATGAATTTTACTGTTTATCCTCCATATTATATAATGCCAGTTTTAAATACAAATCTAAAAGCATTTTCCTTACATGCAGAATCACCAGTATTTTTTAGCTTAAACATAAATATGTATTTAATTTTACCAGAACAGTAGAAACACTGTACAAATTTGTTTTTATTGAGCTTCTCATCAACACACATTCTAAACACTCTATCCTTCAGCTACTGAGGAGTAAGAAAGGACCAGAAGAAAATGAAACTATGGCTTGCTCTATTTTCCCCTTTCTTTGCATGTTATCATTTATTTTATTTAATGTGATAGTAACACATAAGACAGTTTCCCTCTGAACAAAATTTTAAGTGTACATTAATGTTAACTACAGATACGATGTTGCACAAGAGGTCTCCAGAGTTTATCCACAGTTTGTGACACTTTATGCTCATTTATTTGTAACTCCCTAACTCCTCCCCCAGCCCCAACAATCACCATTCCACTCTCGTTCTATGGGTTTGATTATTTTAGACATGTCATAAGTGGGGTCATGCAGTATTCACCTTTCTTTGATTGGCTTATTTCACCTTTTAAAGTGCCCCAAAGCTCATCTATCTTGCCATATATTGAAGAATCTTCTTTTTAAAGGCTGAATAGCATTCCATTGTGTGCATATAACTTTACTCATTCATCTGTTGATGGATACTTAGAGAGTTTCCATATGTTGACTACTGTAAATATTGCTGCAGCAAGAGTGCAGATATCTTTTTGAGATCCTAATTTCAATTCTTTCAGATAAATTCCCAAATGTGGGATTGCTAGATCATATGGCAGTTTTTAATTTTTGAGGAACCTCCGCACTATATGTGAAAAAAATGTTCAACCTCACTAATCAGCAGGGAAATTCAAATCAAAACCATGATGAGATATTACATCATATCTGTCAGGAATGGTTATTACCAATAAATTAAATAAATAAATAAATAAACAAATAAATAAAGCCAAAAGAACATGACCACAAGAGTAGGCAAGGATGCAGACAACTTGCAATACTGTTGATAGGAATGCAAAACGGCACAGCTGTGATGCAAAAGTGTGTGCTATCATTTTCAGCGTAAGTGTGTGGCTGATGCAGGAAAGGATTTAGAAAGGACATATATGACAGCACTCCTTAGGCCTTTCGGTTTGTTAGGACACTATTACCTTTTGTACCTTGCAATGAAGCAACATCCAGTTTCAAAAGATCCAGTTATAACAATCAGCTCCCCACTGAATCTGTCAGAGACATATGGTTTTGCGGACATGAGCACAGAACTCCAATGAACCCACCAATGGTGAGGGCTCGAGGAGACACCAAAATTCAGTAGGACCCACTGGGTACAGCTAGCAAGGACCAAGAGGGGCCAAGTGTAACTCCTAGGTTACTCTCTGGTGCAGGTCTGACTCACCGATACTGCTTTACATTAAAATTCCATGAAACAAATCTTTAAAATATTATGAAAAATTGTTACCATTCTTAGAAGATAGTTGAGTAAAGTTGTTTTGAGCAAGACAGCTTGAATCATGTGGATAAAATGAGAACAATGCAGGAATGAATGAGATATGAACATATAGAACATGTATGCTTGCTAGGGAATAGTGATACATTTATTATTATATTGACTGTCTATGGATAGCAATAGTTTCTGGATTATCCCCTAGACAGAGTAAATATCTACTAGTTAAAAAAGGTCATAAAGAAGTGAGAAAAGTTCAGCTTCAATAAAAATATTTTGAAAATAGTAATCACAAAATCTAAGGAAAAGCCATTTACTTTCTGCAAGCATATGCTATGCATCATGATTTAAACGTAACACTGTGTTTCAATTACAAAGGACTGATAGAAAGACAGATGGATCTTTTAATGCTGTTCTCAGGAGTTGTAAACCAGTTCAGAAATCAAGAGAAAGTAAAAGGATCAGCTGTTCGAAGTTATAAGGAGCCTTTTTTTCAAGGCAAGAACATTGGTACTGGTCAGAGCTGTCCAGAGCTAGAATGTGCATCTCAGGACTACTGACATTTTCATATCCTAAATCCATAGGTAGTAAATGTGTGTATTTTATAACATGTAGATATTATATATATAATGTAATATATAACTATAAATTATATGATATATACATATTATAAAAAAGAAAGAATTCAAGACGTGGATTGGAGGTTGTACTAAATCCACAGCTCCAAATTGTTCTTTATGGTCACTTCGACATTCCAACATCATCTGAGATGCATAATAAATATGTAAATTTCCAAACCTGCTTGACACTCATTGCGTATCTTGAGGTGTAGAATTCATAACTCTGCATTTTTTTAAAACGCTGGAGGTGATTCTGATGTATCCTGTCTATGGAACTGCTGACCCAAATGACCTTTAATATCCTTCCAAATCTGAAATTTGATTTATTCAGTTTCTATCAGTTCTTGGAGTGCAGGGAGTTAACTTTATATGCAAGGCCTTCCTCATCATTGCCAATAAATGTTTCACGAATAAAAGAACACACGAATGATTGAATAAAAGAAAGGACATCTCATTTGCCCCCCTCAGCTCTCTGTACAAAACCAAAAATTGTTTAAAAATGGGGATAGAAGTTAATTAAATAAGTATTAAAGATAAAATAGAATGCAGTTGCAAGAGAGAGAAAAATATGGGTAAAACAAACTCAATTATAGTACTTTGGGCAGAGAAAGGAGATTAGGGAGAAACTATTTAAACCAAGATAATAAGTTTGAGAAAGTAGAACATGCTGAAAAATTATGCGTTATATAGAAGTTGAAACCATAGAAAAAGAAAGCAATATATGGATTTTGAGAGGCTGAGGACTAAAAGGGAAGAAGAAGCTCCATCACTAAAGCTGACGTGACCATCATCCAGAAAGTACAGGCTAAGAAAAAAAAATATATGTATGTATGTATGTCCTTTTGTATGTATGTATGTATGTATGTATGTATGTATGTATGTATGTCCTTTTGCTGCAGGAAGTAGCTGAGTTATAGGGGCTGTGAAGAGATTAAGCATTTCACTGTTTGCCTTCATGGTGTGGTACATGACCACTATTATTTACTTTTCTACTCTCCCATGTTCTGAGGCATAAAGTGATTTCATTGCTGTGGTTTTGACATCCAAAAATATTTCAATGATTAAATGTTTAATTAAGTCAGTGGACCCTAGGGTCTCTCGGCAAAGGGGAGATTTTCTTTGTTTTGTTTTTATTTTGGCTTAAATTCATTAACACACATGCATGATGCACATACACACACATACATACATACTTGGTTTGGGGGAAGCATTGGTAGAATTTGTAAAAAAAAAAAAAGAAACTATTTCCTAAAAATATTCATTAACGACTGCTTCTCAAATTAATCAAGATTAATAGTAAGCAGGATTTCTGTACAGAACATCCCAGGGACACTTCATTGAAAAATGGTCTATTATACTAAAAATGATCTGGAAAATAAATAAAAGTTTAAAGCAACATATACATAAAAACTGGAATATAAAGTATCAAGGAGTCCTGTAGTTTCTCCACAGATCCAAACTGTTCCATCACTATCCAGACTCAAGATGCAGCCTCATTATGGACTGACAAAAAAAGTCAGATTAATAGCGGAAAATTGTGCATATGCCACTGTAGTTTAATAATTCAGGGCTGCACTAAGTCCTTTTGTGATTAAGGCATTGTATAATTATTTATCATAAATGAATTACCAGATTCATTGATTCAGGCACATTTATTAGTTAGAGAGCTCTCCCTTTTGCAGACATTGGTCAAGCATTCTGTTTTAGCAGAACCTGGCAGAGCTCCCTGCATCTAGTAATACAATGGGAAAAAATATGGTGTCCATAGGTATTGAATGAATTTCTGTGCATATTTGTCAAGATAATTTTCTGAGACAGATATTTGTTTTTTACTTGAATCTTCCACTCTATTCTTCCATTTTATGCCTTTCCCTTCCCCTCTTTCAGTAGGATACCACTGTTGGGCTTCCTAGCTTTTGTTTCCAAGTGTCTAAGCCCATCGAAATGCATAGGATCTGAGGAGACACGGTTTATCTCTAGACTTAAAAGAGATGCCTCCAGGTTGAGAGAGGTCTAGAACTGTGTGTGTGTGCGCGCGTGCATGGGCAATGTGTGTGTGTGTGTGTGTGTGTGTGTGTGTGTGTGTAGGATGAGCCCTTCAAGGAGAGGGGTTTGGCTGTGTCCCTGAGGATGTGGCAGAACCTCGGAATGAATGTTCACATGCCATGTTGAGAAGACTGCGAAAGCCCAGCACTTCCAACCACTATAGTGACCCCCACATCCAATGAGGCCACAGAAGCAGAGGGGAGTTGGTCTTATCAACTGAAATATGGAGTTCTCAAAGGACACAGATAATCAGTGATCAATTAGTCCTCTGAGATGTTTAATATGGCTTAAGATTCCAGATGTTTGAGTGACAACCACAAGCATGATTGAAGATAAATTTTCCACCAGCATGAGGAAATTGAGAGATGAGTTTATGAACTGAGCTTTATATACAACACATAGAAGTCACTAGTAGAACATTTCTATACATGGGCCAGAATAAGAATAATGACCATATCCCTGAATTTGGGTGCATGTTGTGTGTGTGTTCCTGAAGACAGGTGAAACTCACTGGAATCAGAAGAAGTCATATATGAGTCATTTACAGACTAGGATTTCTCTTAGATATAGAAATACCTTAACTCTGAAGAACAATTCCCAGAGAAATATTCACCAATTCCTTGAGTGGGCATACTGGAATTTTAAAAGAAAGATGAAAATGTAAATATGGTTGGAATTCACTAGATCTATATCCAACCTCCAATGCAAGTACTTAGAGCCTTAATTTTTTTTTATTCTGTGGTGACAGAGACACACTGGCACCATCTTGTGATGAAACCAGAGAATAAAACTAAGGTCAAACTATGAACATCTCTGAACATGAAAGAGAAAGAAAAAGGAGCTCCATGGAATTGACCATCCATTTCTAGGTATACAAAATGCTAACATCCAATTACTATGGGTAGCACTGGAATGCATTTCAATAACACGATAATGACCATGCATGCTATGTTGCAATCAGTGAATTATTAAATGGGCATATCATCATAATACTTTTATTTTTACTTTCCACATTTCATCCTCACACTTAACAATAAAGACATTGACTAAGAATTGGGTCTGGTTTATAAATTATGTTCTCAGCCCCCTATTCCCTTATCTTTAAAATGAGACATATGTTATTTCCATTGATCTATTGAGCTTCTTCTAGATTTATAAAATGCCACAGGTTAGTGACAGTGATACTAGAGTAATGATTCAACTTACAGAAGCAAGAAGCTGTGGTTCATTATTTCATGTATTCATCAAATATTTATTGTTTCTGATTTACCAGGAATCGTATTAAGTCCTGAAATTACAAATGTAAGTAAGATAAAGATCTTACCCTCAAAGAGGGTGAAGAACTATAGGAAGATAATGCTCATGTAAATAATGACTGCAACCAGAATACAGCCAAGAATGAAACTCTTTTGACCCATTCTTCCTTTTCATGCGAAAACAGTCTTTCTCTGTTGTCATATATCAAGAGTCAAAATTTTAATGCTATCTACCGAAATACTTTAATTCACAAGTATTATTTAATGAATAGAAGGGGGAGGGTAGTTGAAAGAACACTGAATACTATCTTCCCACGTCTTAAAGATGAGGGATTTGCTATATCAGCAATGCGATCTCCATTTTCAATCATCAATCCCTATTGCTAACACTAGCTAAGAGATTAACCAACTTAGAGAAAAGATTTCAATGAACGTGGGGAAAGAGATAATATCTTATAATGTCACTTTTCCTATTGTACTCTCTTTTAACAAACCAATAAATAATACTTTATTGTAGCCCTAGTCTTTCTAAAATTAGATTTGTACTGTCTTTTTCTTTCTTTCTTTTTTTTTTTCCCCTGATATTATCTTCTAGTTTGGCTTATAGGTTTAGGATGAATGGGGTAAAGCTAAAAAGATCTACTGTATTTTTGAATATTATGCTCTCTGGGTTGAAGTGGCAGACTCTGGTTTCTGTAGAAACACTGGACCACTTCCCTCCTTCAATGCAAGCAACCATATGCTATCTCACCTAGAACACTGAACTCGTAGGCCAGTTGCCTTCTCTACACCCATCCTGTCACCATTCAAACTGTTTTCTTTCCATGACTTGCTCCTGCCTCTCCCCACCCTCATCCAGTCCAGCATTCCCCCAGTTTCTCCTCACTGGCCAAGACACTTTTCAGTCCGTGACCGCACGCCATGCTTCCTTGTGCAGCAGAACGTTTGCTGGGTACTCCCTCTGTCCTATGGAATACTGTGCCCTCTCCTCCCCATCTTGCAAAATCTTGGACTCATCATTCAGGAGTTTTTCTCTGACTAATGCAGATTAGATCTAATCCCTCTGAACCCTCAAGTCACAGGTTTACTTCATTTACCAGAGTTGGAATTTTTTTGTTGTTGTTCATTTGTGTGATTTCTTGATTAATAATTGATTTCCCAACTAGGTTATAATTTCCAAAAGGGCAGGGGTCATTACTCTTTCATTTGCTGTACTGGTTTATCTACCACAATGGTTGGAATAGAGTTGGAACTCAGCACATTCTTGATGAATGAATGAACGGGACTGAAAGAATGATAAAGGGAGGGGCCTGGACCTGAATTCAGGTGTAAGGAAGGTGAACAAATGAGATGAGAAAAAAAGCAACATTTGTTGAGTATGGGATGGGCACTGTGCTAAAAACTGATTTCTTTTCCTCTTCTAATTTTTATAAAATCTTTGTTGTTACCGAAGTGTATTTTCTTTTGTATGGGGAGGATGACATCTTGATCTTTACAGAATTCTTCTTAATTTAAGTCATTATTTTTGAAATCAGAATATGGCCCGTTCCCTCAGCTATCAAACCTTCTCCAGTCAAGACTGAAGAATATGAGTAAATTTACTTTGGAGATGGAATTTTTTCCTGTTGGTAATCAGCCTCAGATAATGAAATACTATCTTATAAGAATCACAGAAATTCTACTGATTTAGAACATTTTATATTAGGCAAAAATGACATTGCTTGACATAATTCTGTGAGGATTGTAATAAGACTCTATCTCCATCCCTTATGTGACTCTGAAATCACTAATTTCCATGGATCCCTGTTCTCATTGAAGATTTCTTCCTTTTTTTTTTTTTTTTGTTTGAGTGGAAGGACTGATTTTGAAATATATAACCCAGTTCATCCCATTAATAATGTATATAGTCAGGAATAAGCTTGTGCTGTCAGGTGTAGAGAACAGTTGGCCCAATTTTCTATAATTCTGTGACCCGGCTCTGACAATGTGAATATGGGAACGCCCAATACTTTCAGGAGCTGAATATCTGTGAATCAGGTATTTGATGTTTGCGGGCAATATCAGTCAGCATGAAACTGCTGAAATGAGAAGGGGTCATAGAAACTCCCCAGCAAGACCAAGGAAACCTGGCAGGGCTACCGGCTGGCCCATTTGCTAATTAAACTACAGTCTCTAAATGGAAAGGGTGAAGGAGCCAAATAGACGAGGAAAATGAATAATACATTTATACATGTATAAAAAAAAGATGTAACTAGATAGACGTGGGCTGAAGTGCTATTTAAAACAGCAAAAATTATAGATATTCTCTGACAAGAGCCCAGTGAGTGGTCGAAAAATTAAGCAATAGCGCAATAGGATGCTGCGTAGCAATTTAAAAAGTCAGCATATTATGCCTGATGGAGGGAAAAAAAAATCAATGATTTGGATTTAAATTTTTAAAAAAGCGAGCTGAAGAATGTGATGCATAATATGTCATAGAGAAGTTATCAAATTGGAAATGTGCATATTTGAATATTTTTACATGTAAATAACACAAAACTCAAAATTATTAATATTGGTTACTCAGAGGAGGCAGATGACATTCAAATAGGGATGACGGTACTTACATTTTTATAAATAACCCCTTTTTATGTTTCTGAATTGCTTATAAGTATTATGAGGCACTTGTGATGAGCCCTGGGTGTTATACGCAACTAATGAATCATTGAACACTACATCAAAAACTAATGATGTACTATATGCTGGCTAACTGAACATAATAAAAAAATAATAAAATAAAATAAAAATTATTATATGGGCCTGTAAAAAAAGAACTGTATTAACTTTTTAAATAAAAATACATAAAAGTAAAACGGTACTATTGCTTCCTGATTTTACGAAACAAATGTGTAAAGAGAAGAATAAAAGGGGAAGACTGGTCAACTTGGAGAACTGAGAAAAGCGTAGGCACAGGTCTTGGTCTTTCTGAGTCTGTTTTCTTCTTCTGTTGATCCAGAACAATAACAGATACACCACAAGGTTGTTGAATGAGCCGGTCTGTACACAATCCCAGATAGAGAGCCTGCTACAGAGGAAAGTAAGAGCCCCCAAGGGCCACTGGCTAGCGTTCCCTTCCTTCTTACCAGCTCGCACGCTTGGAACTTAAAGGAGAGGACCTTCTCTTACAGACTCCCACTGTAATTCAGAGAACCGAAAATTGGCCAGAAGATGCGTGATGTGCAGAGAACGAACAAGAAAATGACTACCACAACTGGCCTAAGTTCTCACAACTTAAAAGTGTAACAAAACGTTTGCTTTAGGACTAATTGTTGGGAACAGCTCCAAAAAGGAAGAAGAAAGCAGATGAACTTTAAAACACAGGCAGAATTTGCAACGACGTGGATGGAACTGGAGGGTGTTCTGCTGAGTGAAATAAGTCAATCAGAGAAAGACGTGTATCATATGACCTCACTGACATGAGGAATTTTTAACCTCAGGAAACCAACTGAGGGTTGCTGGAGTGGTTGGGGGGTGGGAGGGACGGGGTGGCTGGGTGATAGACATTGGGGAGGGTATGTGCTACGGTGAGCGCTGTGAATTGTGCAAGACTGTTGAATCACAGATCTGTACTTCTGAAACAAATAACGCAAGATATGTTAGGAAAAAAGAAAAAGAAGAAGATAGCAGGAGGGGAAGAATGAAGGGGAGTAAGTCGGAGGGGGAGACGAACCACGAGAGACGATGGACTCTGAGAAACAAACTGAGGGTTCTAGAGGGGAGGGGGGTGGGGGGATGGGTTAGCCCAGTGACGGGTATTAAAGAGGGCACGTTCTGCCTGGAGCACTGGCTGTTATGCACAAACAACAAATCATGGAACACTACATCAAGAACTAATGATGTAATGTATGGTGATTAACATAACAATAAAAAATAAAAAAAAAAACACGGGCAGAGACGAGATCTGCATTTAGATGTGTGGCTATTTAAAAACGTATCGATGTCAGAAGAGAAGAGCCCGTAGTTGGGAGGAAAAGGTTGGTGAGTTACTGGTGTCTATTTTGGCTTTGCCCTTGCCCTGTGAGGGATTTTGGCTAGAAGTTATATGGGAATATCCAATGACTAAATTGGATGTATTCCCTAGTCATTTATCTTCAGCCTGTGGTCCATCAAACCAGTGCTGGGATGCTGAGACAGCCCCTGCTCCGAATGTAATTCATCAGCCTCACAGAAGACCAGTGTGCTTGCCAAGGAAAGTGTGTGCAAAGCAGGAGGAAGGGGAGGTCAATGAGCTCATAATCATGGGAACATCCTGTAATGTTGTTGGCGAGGCTCCGTGCTTCTCTTTGTTTATCATTTTAAGAATAAAGGATGACAATCTGCAGCCCACATTCTTGCAGGGTGATTAGGACCCCCCTAAAAAGAGGACCAAAAATCCCACACCAAACCCTTGGACAATTCTTTATTTTTGGATATATTTTATGTTTATGGGTGTGTGTGTTTTGTTTTTTTTTTAATTTTTCTTTTTCCACCTCCAACCACCCTGGCCCTTATTTTTCTCCTATAGGAAGGATCTTCTAAGAAAAAGCCTCTCCTGGCTGTTCCAACTCTGTAAGACAATAGGGAACCTCCACTTTTGGCCATGATGGAGTAACAGGGGCCAGATGTATCCTTCCCTCCAGAAAAGCTCTAAAGCTGGAGAAGAAGCCGGCATTGATGGTTTCACACACTGGGTAACCAGCAGCACGGGACAGCGACCCTGGGGAGCACAGTCCACGGGCCTGCCTGACAGTTCCCAGCTTCTGCCTGGAGCACCTGTGGAGGAGCGGGGAATCTGGGTGGAGCCCAGCAGCCTCGTTGGCTGCAGGAAGAGAGCTTGAAGTCAAAGTAAGATCAAACTCTGGATAAATGCAGACGGTTACCCTGAGCCTTCAGCTGAGTATACATGTGAGGAAGCAACCAAAGCCACAGAAAGAACCACCAGGTAAAACAAAACAATACAAAACAACACAAAAACAAACACACAAAACCAGGTAGAGGAATCCAAGCAGCTGCCATGCAGCCATCATGTCGTTGGAAGAATCACTGCGGCAAAGGCCAGTCAGCACACAGGCTAAACCTGAAGTCATCCCCCTTGCCTTGGGCCATACCCCGAAGAACCAGGTGGGACACATTTTACTAATTCTAGGATTACTGGCAATGACCTAGCTGTCTGCACTCCCACTCGGAAGACTGCAGTCTGGCATCTCAAAGATTCCCATCTGCGGGGCCACAAAACGTAGGAATAAATCCCCGCTGCCGATTGGGCTCAGGTACATTCCCACAGTGAGGACTCGTTCTCTGAAGAAACTGACTCCAGTCAAGTTGCTGAGCCAGCCAGCACCACCCAGTCACTGCCACCTGGACCGAAACTCATCATCAAACCACACCTGTTAACACACCCACCATCCTAAACTGGGCCCACAAAGACTGTACGATCCTCATGCAAAAGCTACCACTGCAGGCCAACCTTGTGACTTCTGCCAACGATGATCCCATTGTTCTGGTGACAGAGGCCACAGTGCATGGGGTGATGCCCCTGCTGCTTCTGGCAGACTGCCCACGTGAAATATTTGGCCCTGTCTCGGGACTGCGGTTGATGCTTCACTGCAGTTCCAGTCTGACCGGCTGACCCTGGTATTGTATTCACCCTTGAAACAAAACTGTGTCATGTTTTCTGCTTTGCAGATGATCTACATTCTGAGAGTGGTGTGCATTTGTCCCAAGACCACTTCACAATAGATTATATGGCTTTCAGCAAACACACTCTGCACCCCTTACCATCCTCGGGTTGCTGGAGTTGACACAAAGTGGAACAGACTTCTGAAAATCAACTGAAAACACTGCTGATTCTACCATTCGCGAGGCCTCCTGCTCTACACACCTGTCACACTCCTGGCAGTTTGGTCCCTGACAATGTCTGTCCTCAACGAAGGTTTGCTTCCTTTTGGTCGTTTCCAGGTTAATGAAGGGGGAGGGGTTACACAGGCCCAATCTGAACACTGGAAATTTTGCCATATGGCCAATCCTAAGCACGATATCTCCGTCTTCCCTTTGACTCCTACTCTGATGAAACCCAAGTGATTTTTCCTCTGAGTCACCATTTAGACAAAAGGGACCTGAAGGAATTCAAACCTAATTCTGATCCAGTGACCTGTATTTTCTTTTTAGATTGACATGGTCCTGGATCATAAAGACAATGACCACTTGGTTGAGTACACTGCTCGCTGAGTTCACCTCTGGTGGCCCACACAGGCAAAGTTTGTGTAAAAATCCAGGTCCCTCACTCAGTCTCTGCTGACAGCCAAGGAGTAGGCTCCTCATTACTGCTAGAGACAGGAAGAGGAGTCCCAGCTCCCCAGTAAGCCTTCACTGATACAGCCTTGCTTGGAGGGGTCGGAGGGCCTCATAACTGCCCTCCACCTGGCTTTCACTGACACTCACATGGGCAGTCTCAGGAGCACCTGGTGGTGACCAAAGTCCTGACTCTCCACTAGATGTCCCCCAGCACCACCCCAGCAGGGAGGAACAGAGGCATCTCGTTAGTGCTCCATAAGCTTCTTATGTAGTCTCCCTGGGACCATGGGCTGGGGTCATAACCAACCTTCCAGGATGGACGTTCCAGCTCCCTGTTCAACCTTCTCATACCTGCTGGGGTCACTCCTCACATCCTGATGAGGGGGGAAGTCTATGCCTCCCACTTAGCCCCCGTTGTAATGAATGGGGCTGAAGCCACAGTTTTTTCTGTGATGTTTGGCTGGAATAGGGTAGCTGTTGCCTAGAAGTTTGTCTTGCTAGGCTGCCCCTCTTCCTGTACTTAGCTAGAAGAACAGGGAAATGCACATTTGCTCTATTTTCCCATTTCTGTCTGGTTTGTGTTCACAAAAGTTGATTTTTAAAAGTTTACTTCCACTAAATGTCAGTTCTATCAACAACACTAAGATACTAGGAATTTTTGTTGGGAGTCCATTCTAATGAGAATTGCTATTGCTCAGTCATTTTGTAGGTGAGTGTGAACAGACCTGACTCTCCTGCCCAGAATTAGTGCTATGTCTTGGAGGCGTCATAGGCATATTCAGTAAGAGCATTTGGTCCAGAAGAGATTCAAAAGAAGAGGTGCAAGGAACAAGAGCAGTTGTTCATAAGAGGAAAGCAGACCTCACTAGCATTTTCTGGTACTCATCTCAGAAGGGAAGGAAGGTTTAGCCTGTTTTAGAGGAATATGCAGGTATTCATTAAACTCAAGGACCCAATGACATGCATTTGATCCTACAGAAAAATGGAGATATAACCTTAGTGGATATTACACACAACTCTGGATTCCTCAAATTTTTAGCATCCCTTAAGGGAGTTTTCAATCCACGTCCATCTCATGTCACTACCTGTGAATGAGAACTTTTGTTTTTTGTTTCCTCTCAACCTTTTAAGTCTCCTCTTCCAACCTTTCCTTGCCATCGCCTCACACTCATCATTCTGTATGATTTCCGCTGCTCTAACCCTTTCAGGACCAGCCAGCCATCACCTCCTCTGACAGAAATGCCCTCCCTTTGCCCCACCCTACCCTGATTTCCCGTTCCCATGTCTCTCGGACTCTATTAGGTCTTTCTTGAATTATCCTAATTCAAGGGATGCCACCTATGCCCTGCTGAGACCCTGATTAAACTGCTAAATACCTTATTATCTAAATATTTCTACTTTAGATGTCTGCGAATGTTACTACCAGCAACCCAGTTCAACGGTCACATCATAAACTCCTGGCCAGGCTTCAGTGAACTGTCCTTAGCTAGGCTCCTACTCTGGTCCAGCTGGATGGGGCTAGGACTTCAGTGCCCCCACATGGGACTGCCTAGAGCTGATCCTTAAAAGGATCTGAGGAAGAATATTTCATATAAATGGAATCATATACTACGTGGTATTCTGTATCTGGCTTCTTTCTCTTAGCACATTTTCAAGATTTGTTCATCTTGTCATAAGTATTAGTACATCAGTCCTCTTTATGACTGAATAATAGTCCAATGTATGGATACACTACATTTGGATTACCCATTCATTAGTTTATGTTCATTTAGGTTGTTTCCATCTTTTGACTATTATAAATAATGCTTCTATAAACATTTGTTTTTGTGTGGACGTAGATTTTCATTTCTCTTGGGTATGTACTTATGACTGCTGGGTAATATAATATTATATTTAACTCTTCGAGGAACTACTGGACTATTTTCCAAACCATTTGGATCATTATACATCCCCACCAACCATGTAAGAATGCTCTAATTTCTCAACATCTTTGCTAACTTCTTATTTCTCTCACTTTTTAAAAAAAATTATAGCCATCCAAACGGCAATAAATTGGTATCTCAGTGTGTTTTTTTTTTCCTTGATAACTATACCCTTTATCAGCACTAGTAACACCCTGTGGACAACACTAGGATCTTCACATGTGTCAAACACTGAAATGTTCATGTGTACCACCTCTGAAGATAAGGGTGCACAATTTGATCTAGTGACCGTGTTGTCATAACTGGAGTCCACAATAACTGTACGTCCTGCTTTTGTTTCTTTGTGCAAGTTTATTAGTTTCAGGTAGCCAAGAGTGCTTTTCTGTCTATCATGGCCATCACTGGATTCTCCAGTTCACTAATGGATTGCTCAGCTATCAAATCAACCATGGAGCTTTCATGTTATCTCTGATGACCTACAAATCAAACTTTCCTATTTTGTTCATCATCATAAACCTGGCCCAGTGTGCAGTGTTCTCCCCAGTCTGGGAAGGCACATCCAAAAATACCTGCCGACCCCCCCACCCCTCCAGGGCAGGCTCACCACCGCTGCTCCAATCACCTAGCATCTGTCAGAAGGTAACAGATACGCCATCTTGATCTGTTGACTCTTGATCCAATACACCATCCTGCAGAGCACCTAGACTTTTGCAAGGCACTCTTGTTGTGGGATTTGCTCTTCCATAAGGACTAATGACTTTGAGCATATTTTCATGTCATTACTGGCCATTTGTGTATCTTCTCTAGAGAAATGTGTATTCAAATCTTTTGCCCATTTTTTGTGTGTATTATTATTGTTGAGTTGTAAGAGTTCTTAATATATTCAGAAACCTAGACTATTAACAGATATATAATTTCCAATGTTTTCTCCCACTCTTTGGGTTGCCTTTTCACATTACATAATTGTTATTTTAAGGACAAAAGTTCTTAATTTTAATGAAGCCCAATTTACCCAGTGTTTCTTTTGTTCCTCATGCTTCTGATGTCATAGCTAAGATAAATTACCTAATCCCAAATTACAAGGTTTACATTTGTTTTCTTCTAAAAGTTTTCTAGACTTAGCTCTACATTTAGGTCTTTGATCCATTTTTAGTCAATAGTTATATATGGTGTGAGGAAAGGGTCCAGCTTTATTCCTACCATGTGGACATCCAGTTGTCCCACCACCATTTGTTGAAAAAGCTATCCTTTCTCCATTGAATTATCATAGCATCTTTGTTAAAAATCCATTGACCATGAATATGAAGTTTATCTCTGGACTCTTAGAGTTCTGTTCCACTGAACTACGTGTGTCTCTCCCTAAGCTAATACCATGGTCTTCATTACTGTATCTTTTACATTCTGAAATCACACACATGGGTCATCCAACTTTATTTTTTAACATCATATTTGCTTCTGAATCCAGTGGATTTTCATATAAATTTTAGGGTTGGCATGTCAATTTCTGCAAAAACATCAGCTGGTATTTTGATAGAAATTGTATCAAATATGAACAATTTGGGGAGTACTGCTATCTTTTCAAGATTAAATCTTCCAATGAAAATGATTTATCATTCCATTTATTTAAGTCCATTTATTATTTTCAATGACATTTTTTGGTTTTCAATATAGATGTTTTGCACTTCTTTTGTTAAATTTAATCATAAGTATTTAAACCTGTGCTATTTTAAATGGACTTTTTAAAAATTTCATTTCAGATCATTCATTGCAAGTACATAAAATATAATTTATTTTTGTGTATTGATTTCAAATCTTACAACTTGCTGAACCCATTTATTAGGTTTAGTAGGGGTGTGTGTGTGTGTGTGTGTGTGTGTGTGTGTGTGTGTGTGTGTGTGTGTGTGTGCAGTTCTTAGAACTTACTACACACTAAATTATGTCACCTGCAAACAAGGAATTTTATGTTCTTCCCAGTCTAGATTCTTTTTTTTCTGGAGGGAACCTCCAGTATAGTGTTGAACAGAAGTGGTATGAGTAGATATTCTTGTCTTGTTCATGATCACAGAGGGGAAGTGTTTAGTTTTTAACCATTAAATATGAAGTGAGGTGCGTGTTTTATTAAATGACCTTTTATTGAAGTACAAAGTTCCCTTCTATTCTTTGTTGAGTTTTTTTTTTAAGAAAGGATGTTGGAATTTTTCAAATGCTTCACATGCATCTACTGAAATTATTTTTTTTGTCCTTTTTCTACTAATATGGTGTACTACATCGATTGATTTTCATATGTTGAGTAAACCTTGCATTCTGGAATAAATCCCACTTGGTCATAGTGTATAATAACATTTATATGTTGCTGCATTGGGTTAGCAAGTATTTTATGAAGGATTTTTGTGTCTATGTTCATAAAAGATAGTGTTAATTTTACTTGTGATACCTTTGCATTTATACCGGAGTAATTATGAAATCATAGAATGAGTTGGGATGGGTCACTCTTTTCTATTCTTCAGAAGGGTTTGTGAAAGGTGGGGTTAACTCTTCTTTAATGTTTTGATAGTATTCACCATTGAAACCTTTTGGGCCTTTTCTTTGTGAGAAATTGTTTTGTTTTCAATTATTAATTTAATCAATTTATTTTAGTCTAGTCCATCTTTCTAGTCTCAGCTTTTTAATTGGAATGTTTAAACCATTTAAATTTAATGTCATTATTGATAAGGCAGGATTCATGTCTGCTATTTTGTGATTTGTTGTCTATGTGTCTTATCTGGGTCTCTTTTGTTTTTGGTGGTGTTCCCCTATTTCAACTTTCTTTTATATTAAGTAAATATTTTCCATTTTGCCATTATAATCTCTTGTTCTTAAAAATATTTTTTGTTTTTCTTTTTTTTTTTAATTTAAATTAGCTTCTTACCTGTTGCCCTGGAATTTTTTTTGATTGAAATATACTTGTTACATAATGTCACATTAGTTTCAGGGGTACAACATAGTGATTTGACAACTCTACACATTATGGTATGCTCACCACAAGTGTAGCTAATATCTATCACCTGACAATGCTCTTACAGTATCATTGAATGTTTTCCTATGCTATACCTTTTATCCCTGTGACTTACTCATTCTGTAAATAGAATTCTGTACCTACCACACCCCTTCATCAATTTTGCCCATTCTCCCACTTCCCTCTCCCCTGGCAACCATGTTTGTTCTCTGTTTTATGGGTCTGTTTCTGCTTTTTATTTGTTTGTTTTCTTTTTGAGATTCCACATACTAGTGAAATCATATGGCATTTGTCTTTCTCTGTCTGACTTATTTCATTCAGCATAATACCTTCTAGGTCCATCCATATTGTCACAAATGGGAAGATTTCATTTTTTATGACTGAGTAATATTCCATTCTTTTCTATTGCTGCTTTCAAGACTTCAAAAGTTAGCTTATAATGTCTTTGTGTGGATGTCTTTGAGTTCATCCTGCTTGAAGTTCATTGAGCATGATGAATTTGTGGTTTAATGTTTTTTTCCATCAAATTTGACAAGTTTTTTGACCACGGTTTCTTCAAATATTCTTTCTGCTTCTTTCTCTTCTCTACTTTTGGGATCCTATCTTGAGTATATTTATAATGTCCCTCAGTTCCCTGAGGATTTGTTTATTTTTCTTCATGCTTTTTCCTTTATGTTCCTCAGACTAAATAATCTCAACTGATCTATTTTGAGGTCTGTTGATTTTGTTTTTATGTCACCCAAATCACTGTTGAGCCTTTCTACTGAATGTATTATTTCAGTCATCACACTTTTCTACTCTAGAATTTCAATTTGGTCCTTCCTCATAATTCTATCACTTTATCAACATTCTTTTTTGGTGGAATATCATTTTCATACTCTTTTAGATATAGTTTTTTTTTTACATATAGTTTCTTTTAATTCTTTGAATATATTTATAATAGCTGATTTTAAGTCTTTGTCCAGTAAATCCAATGTCTGTACTTCTTCAAGGACAGTTTCTATAGATTGCTTTTTTTCCCCCTCCTTCTCTATAGTTTCTTTACTTTTATCTATTTTTGCTTCTTACTTCTAATTTTTGTTGAAAAATTATACATCATTTTACTTAAAATTTGGACATTTCATATAATATAATGTGAAAACTTTAGAAATCAGTCTTCTCACTCCCCAAAGTTGAGGGTTTTCTTTTCTCTCCCTTGTTGTTATTGTTCCTTTGTTTTAGTGATTTATTTTAACAAATTCTACAAAATCTATATTCTTTGTCATTTGTATCCATTGAAGTCTATTCTACATGTAGTCTAGTGGCCAGCTTACAGTTGGATTTATTAAATGGCTAGAACCATTAATTGTCCACATCTTTGTTTAAGAACACTGTGTTTATGTTGAGACACTCATTCAACATCAGCCAGGCAGCTGACAACTCTTCCTTTCCTCACTTTCTGCTTGCACGGAACCTCAAAGTCAACCAAAGGTAAGAGCTTAAAACTTTCTCATGCCTTTCCTAAGCACATGCACATCCTTTTTTAAGTGCCAGTCTTCTTGCTTTTTTCCAGTAAATTGTAAACTATTCAACAATCCTATGGGCATCTCATTTCCTAACTTTTTCTTTTAAGTTATTTGGCTAGCCTCTACCGTCAGTCATTTGTCTCTTGTTGTTCTACACAAATGTCCCTAGGGAAAAAGGCTCCCCCAAACCCCTGCACAAGCCATGAATCAGTTCATATGTATACTGCCTTGTAATTGAGGTCTTTCAAGAAATCATCACAAAATTCAATTCATGAGAATTCTCTAAGAATGGCTTTGATTCTTGTTCTTATATCCTAACATGGCTACCAGCATGCTGGTTCTCATTGTGATAGCAGACCGTTATTGGTTTCCAAGGCTACCACGGAATTGGAAAGGAAAAATGGGATGACGGGAAGTTAAAACACCACAAAGCTTACAGTTTTTACCAAGATTCAGCCATTAAAAACAAAAAAAATTCTCCCTGGATGCTCTGATGCTTTGGTTAATTTCCAGAGTTCTGAAACATTTTATTCTGACAATTTTTGCCAGTACTCTCACTGCTTCTACAGAAGCGACCATTTTTCAGAGGTCTGCACACTATCATTCCACAAGTACCGGCTTCTACTATAATTTTATGGAGTATTCTTTTAAGCTTTGTTTCTTCCACAATTAATATATCACCAAATCCTGCTAGTAGGGTTTCAATGACATTAATAATTTTCTATTTCTGAAATTTCTAGTTCATGGAGAGGGTTGGAATAATTGCAATGTGTTCTCATTCAATAGAATCCAAATCAATAGAAGAGACAGCAATTAATTCAGGGTGATTTTTTTCCTCCTGCAGTTCAGAATCCAAATATCAAAAAGAAAAAGAAGCCCATTCAATTGTTTCTCCTTACAAACACAAAATTGTGGAGTATATCTCTGCCCGATTCAGCTTCTGCGTGAACGGCTTCCATCTGTTTGGCACCATGTGGTACTCGAGCATATGCCAAACAATCAGTCATTTTGCTCTACGTGAGGAGAGACAATGAAAAGATTAATACAATTCCTTTAACTCTGATGAGGAACACAATGGCTCAGTGACCTCACACATGCATTCTGGAAATTACTGCACTGCAGTAAATTGTTAAACTTATTTCTGAGCTGAGTGGAATATTAAAAAATAATTTGACAGAAAAAGTGTGCTGAACGATGTGCATGACCACCCCTCTAGTCTTCATTTCCTTGTGCAGGTTGATGAGACACATTGGGAAAATCTCTATAGGAGCTCACAAGAAGATGTGTCTGCTGTGTTGAAACACCAAGGCAAGTTAAGCTCTAGCAGTGGCATGAGATCAGAGCGATGATGCCATCCATACAGGAATCAATATCGCCACAGAGTTTCCTATCCCTAACACCTCTTCAGGTTTCCAGGAAGAAAAGAGAAATCACGGTGACTCCAAAGAGAAAAGGGTGATTCTAACCAGGTTTTCCCAGGCACCAGATTGAAATTTAGTAATTGAACTTAAAACATGGTGGGAACTTTACCCTCAAACCAAGCTTCTCTCATGAGCATCTTCTAGCTTTCCTTAATTTCTCAAGAAACAGCAAATAGTTACAGTCACTAAAGTTGGAGATCTGGGTTATGATTTCTTTGTAACTTTCTTCTTTATTAAACAGGCAGTGCATATTCTGCAGCAAGTAACTTGGAAAATGTAAACAAAGAACACATGCAAATTTCTACAATTCACTTATGCACTATTAATACTTGGTAGCACAGCCTTCCTGAAATGTACATTTTTTAAAATTTTATATATATATGCATATATATAATATACAAATATATATACACAAATACAGATCTATAAGACTATATACAACATATTTATACACTTTTATATATGTTAATAGTATATATACATGTGTGTATATATACATATATATATAAAATACCCAATGCTGTCAATAATAATTTTATCTATTAATTTTCCTATTTCTCAATATTCCAGAAACATTATGTACCCAGAGGACAATGATTTAATTCCCAGTTGGACCACTGGCCTCAAACATTAACGGTAAACCCTGCTAAGCGAGAAGTGTGTGCATCAGAAGGACAACTTTTTCTTAGGCTAGGTAAGACTAAATAGCCTTGTTTCCTGTAAGCCTCATTCTTGTCTCAGCTTTTCCTACTAAGAAGGACAGTCAATGAGGTGATGATGATACTTCTTTCCAATGAGGGGAAAATGGTAAGCCTTGCCTTACCGCCACTTTGTGCAAGAGCAAATTAGAGGGGTTCAGCTTGTCTTATTAAATGTGGCAGATGGAGATGTGCGGTACCTCAACTCCTTTCTAAAAACCACACTGCCATGTTAATAAAGACATTTAAAAAAACACACAATCAAAGGAAAAAAGAGAATGTAAAATAAAACAGCACACTTTTGGAAGATGGAAAGTAAACAGGAAGGGACACCCAAACTGGCAGACAAAGAAAAGTGAAACTTGCCCTCGCCTGAGCAGGAACCAAGGAGAAGCTAACTGATCCATGCTCCTGAGTCCTAGAAAAGCTCAGAAATGCGAGTCAGCAGATATCTCAGGAGAAAAAGGTATGGAGTTAGGCAACATACACAGAGGACTGGCTGAAAGGTTTTTGGTTTGTTTATTCTTTACTTGTTTGTTGTGTAAAGATTTTTCAGTCCTCAGATTTTCCTCAAATCCAGCAGAAGAATGGAAGCTTCATCTCTAAAGTGGTTGAGCTGGAGTAGCTCTGGGCTCAGAGATACCACAGGCACAGGGGACAGCAGCAGTCATATACCTAATTAGAAGCTCAGTGTATCCCCTAGACCAGGAGACTATGATTTATCTCTGGAGAACATGGATCAGCCCGATCTATGAGATCTGCCAATCCTGATACAACAGCTTGGGTCTCACCTAACTGTGCTATGTTGAATCCCAGCTGCCAAAATGTTTATCCCTCTCCCTCCACCACATCTGAAAGGCTTCCAATACATGTGTTGATGCCCCACTTTTAAATAAGGGAATAACAAGATATTTGCAGGGAAGACCTCAAATGTGAAAGAAGGAAGATTTAAAATAATAGGAAGACCGAAAGTATAAATTATGGTGTCACAGAGTTTATGAGGCAAATGCCTCGGTACTATAATTAATTTCCTAAAATGTTTAAAAACATTTTATTTGTGAAGCAAGAAAAGGATCGTAAAAGATGGACTATTCAAAGAATTTGAAAAATAATCTATGGGAAATATGATAGTAGAAATAGAAATTTTACCATAAGAAACAGGAAATAAATTTGAGTAACTCTCCATGAGAGTAAAATAAAAGTAAAAGCTGATTGAAAAAAAATGAGTAAAAAAAAAAAATACAAGAAAGAGACTCAGTCCACAGAGTGCAACATTTTAGTAAAAGGAAGAAATTTTTTTATAAATAGTTTTTTTAAGATTTTATTTATTTATTTATTTATTTATTTGAGAGAGAGAGAGAGAGAGAGAGAGCACATGAGAGGGGGGAGGGTCAGAGGGAGAAGCAGACTCCCCGCTGAGCAGGGAGCCCGATGTGGGACTCGATCCCGGGACTCGATCCCGGGCTCATGACCTGAGCCAAAGGCAGTCGCTTAACTAACTGAGCCACCCAGGCGCCCCAAAAGGAAGACATTTTTAAAAATAAAGGTAGACTCTGAAAAACAAACTGAGGGTTCTGGAGGGGAGGAGGGTAGGGCGATGGGTTAGCCTGGTGATGGGTATTGAGGAGGGCACGTTCTGCATGGAGCACTGGGTGTTATGAACAAACAATGAATCATGGAACACTGCACCAAAAACTAATGATGTAATATATGGTGATTAACATAACAATAAAAAATTAAACACCCATAAACAAGTGTTTTACTAAATATTTACATGTATTCATATATGTAAAATGTTTTTCTTCTAAAAATGATAAAAATAGCATAAGCAAATGATCAAACTTCAAACATCACAATGTTTTATGTCAGCATAAAAGAACCCTCCCACTTTCAGGAGTATCTTATTTGCTCTCCAAAGAAGCAACACAACAAAAAGTTTCTTGAATGGTCTATCAGAAAATGTGCATGTGTTTGTGCATGTGTCCATGTGTGTGCATTTTTTACATGCAAAAATCACAGCATATTCTGCTCATAGGTTTCTTTTAACTTATTTTTTATAGATATTAGCAAACTGGTCGCCAAAAAGTGTACACTAATTAACACTTCTATAAGCAGCACACAGGGGTGTGCATTTTCTTTCCTCCCATTCAGAACTATTTATGTTGAAATATTTTTGTACTTGTCAGTTGTTAAGTTAAATATTTTAAAAGTCATAATTATGTAATTTTGAGAGTTGGAGTCATCCTGTAGGTTTATAAGCCATTTATAGTTATTCTTACCTATTTTTTTATGTTGGGTTTGTGACATTTTGTTTATTAGGTAGTATGTTCTCTGTATATTAAAATAATTAAATGTTTGCCTGCCATGCAAATTACAAAAAAATAAAAAAATAAAAAAATAAAGGTAGAAAACGTCCCAGAATTGTGGGGCTTACATTTCCAGACTGAGCCTCCACTGCATGCCTAGCATGTTGTATGCCAAGATGAGCAACACACAAACACCTCATAAAGGGATTTTGAAACATCAGATTAAAAGTATCTTTTAAAGCCAAAAAAGGGGGGCACCTGGGTGGCTCAGTCGCTGAAGTGTCTAACTTTGGCTCAGGTCATGATCTCAGGGTCTTGGGATTGAGCCCCACATCTGGCTCCCTGCTCAGTGGGGAGCCTGCTTCTCTCTCTCTCTCCCACTGCCTGCCTCTCTGCTCCTGCACCTGCTCACACTCTCTCTCCCTCTCAAATAAATAAAATCTTTTTTTTTAAAGATTTTATTTATTTATACATGAGAGACAGAGGAGGAGAGAGAGAGAGGGAGAGAGAGAGAAAGAGAGAGAGAAGCAGAGGGAGAAGCAGGCTCCCAAGGAGCGGGGAACCCGATGCGGGTCTCGATCCCAGGACTCTGGCTGGGATCATGACCTGAGCCGAAGGCAGACGCTTAACCATCTGAGCCACGCAGGCGCCCAATAAATAAAATCTTTAAAAAAAAAAGCTGAATAAGAGAAAATGTGTTCTCATTTACTAAACTTAAGACACAGAATGGCAATGAATACATTCCTCAAAAGCAGTGGTAGCTATAATTTAATGGAATTTAGAATTTTCCTTCAATAAATGTGAAAAAAGGAATTTCAACCTAGAATCTTATTCTCCTAAGCTGGTAAACCTAAACTCTTTCAAACAAGCAATACCCAAAAGAAACTTGCCTTTCACACGTGGATTCTCAGAAAGCTACTCAAGTGTACACTTCAACAGAACTAGGCCTGCGGGCCGACGGGACTTCAGCTGAGATTGAAACAAAGGACAAAGGGTTACTGAAAGATGGAGTCATCCAAAACAAATGAGCAAGTCAAGAAAAGCAAAACCAAAAACAGCAAAATAACGTTCAAAGGATTTCTTCCAGTGAACAAGAGGTGGTGGTGATGGTGGTAGTTGTTACAAGTCTAGAGATAGAGAGAGACAGACAGACAGACACACAGAGAGGAAAGGCGGAAAGGGAGGGAGTCGCAGGAAGAGCGAGCCGAAGAGACTGGCTTTGCTCTGAGGGCAGCCCTGCCCCCACTCGCCCTGTGGGGGGGACTAAAAGTCTGGAGAGACAGAGGCACAGACTGCTCTCAAGTGGGAAAACCATAAATCCTACGCACGTCCTTCCTTCTTCAGGACTCTGGTGATGGGAACATCCAGGAAAAAGAAATAGCTCACTGCGGATTCAAACTTTCAATGCCTTCGCTCAGTCATTCATGATATTCTGTGTTGATAGAAAAGAGAATGGCATGAATAAACATAAACATCAAATACACAAAAATTAGTTTATATTTGAGCTGCAGATAATGATAATATATGCATTCACCACGAATCTCAGCCTAGACTGAACATTGAAATCACCTGGGGTGCTTTTTTAAATCCCAGGCTGGACCCCCAAACCCCCAGACCTATAGAAGGAGAAGTTTTGAGAGAAGGTAAAGCAGCAGTCTGAGTTGCAGGAAGCCTTCTGGGTGATTCTGAAGCACAGTAAACTTGAGAACTTGTACTCTAGGGCCTTACTATATAAAATGCAGTCCAGGGACCCACAACGAGTTTACCAACTATCCCAATTTTCTCAAGACATTCTCAGTTTGTCAGTGAAAGTCCCATCTCCCAGGCAAACCAGAACGATTGGTCCCCCTTAGCATCATCATCATTTGGATATTTGTTAATAACAAAAAATGTCGGGTGCTGCTCCAGACATCCTGTGTCTGAGTTTACGTTTTATTAACATCCCCAGATGACTTGCATTTGCTTTACAATTTGAGAGGCAGTGCTCTTGGAGAGTAGCAATGGTTTTCCCACCTGCTGCATATGAGATTCACCAAACACAGTGATGCCCAGGCTTTAACCAGGCCTGAATCAGTCTCCAGGCATGGACCCCAGGTATCTATGAATCCAAGATTAAGAACAGCTACAAATTCCAAATGTCATGTGAAACCAGAATGAAATAAATCTTAGATAAGCTCTTAAACTTCTGAATGGTGGTCTTCTAGTAAAAGTTCACAGTGAAAAGAAAAATCTTGCGAGCATTTTTAGATGCTGTGTTGAACCTTGTGGACCCAAAAGTGAGTAAGATGCAGACCTTTACAGGAAGTGATCATAATCTAGTAACAACGACTCCTTCCTGATTGTATTGTTCATGCAAAGAATAGAAAAATAATCACGATTAATAACAAGTTCTTCCAATTTTCCCTTCTTAAGATTTTATTTATTTATTTTATTTTAGAGAGAGACAGTGTGGGGGTGGGGGAAGGTGTAGAGGGAAGAGAGAATCTTAAGCAGACTCCATGCTGAGCGCAGAGCCTACACCACGCTCGATCTCACAACCCTGAGATCATGACCTGACCCAAAACTAAAAGTCAGATGCCCAACCAAATGTGCCACCCAGGCCCACCCCATGACCTTCTTTTTGGCTTTCTCTCAATTTTTGCTCTCAGGAACTCTAGTAATTAAGGTGTTTGGATTTACGTTTCAAATAGACATCACTTTTCTATGGTTACACGACTGAAAAATCTCAACAAAAATTATAATGAAATACCAAAATTGGTGTCCAGACAAGGGGAAATATCTAAAGATTCCCCATGCCTTTAGGCTGAAATGAATCTTGATAGGTATTGGATTTTTACTTTTTTAATTATGAATTACTGTACTTCACCTGCACTCAGTAGACCACTTTCAAAAACACTGCTTTGGAGGTATTTTTGGGAAGGAAAATAGATAAACAAGAAATCTCTATGACATAAAATTAAGCATTAGCTATAAATTAGCTGTTTTGAGCACTTAATTAAAATACCATTTCATTCTCTTCTTAAGTAGAATGATTTTCCTGTAAGGCACAGAACTTAAGATATCAGGAATAGGAATTTGCAATCACCCAGCTTAATCAAGCCTGAGTATTCCCACTGCCTACTAATCTATCAGAATCCGACATGGCTGCACATTGTGCATTCAGGTGTGCTGCTAAAATGACTCATACTGGCAGAAAGCTCAAGTTCATTAGATTTAAAATCAAACTTGGTCTTGCCTTGTAATGAAATCTAACGTGCATTTAAGAAACAATATTTAGTGTAGCTTCTTATGGTTGCAACCACTGTTTCTATAATTTTCTCTTAAGATACATATATTCTTTTGATTTAATCAAATGCATCAAAATCACTCTTTGGCTTACTAACACAACTTTTGTGAGTACTAAGAAAATGCTCCTGACCCAGCTAAAAAGGAATATGAGATAGCATTTCTCCACAGAGCATGGGAATGATTTTTTAATTATCTATAACATCTTAACTTAAACTCCAAGGATACAAATCTGCTTGACCACTGGCTAGAACTGAAGGTATCCTGAGGTGTGAGGGGTCAAGACGCAGAGCAAAGCTTTCTTTATAGATGAGGTGAGTTCTAAGTCTTGGTCCCCTCAGGTCAGAGTGCTAGCTAACTATTCCAGCAACTATGTGTACCTGACCAGGTATTCCATAGTCAGAAACAGTGGTGCAGGAAGTACTCTATGGGCATTAATAAAGTGGCTGTCCTCATCACTGATAATATTGTCTTGTCTGTGGCAAAATATGGGACCCAGGGGATGCGCTGGGCTACCACCTTGGGAAGTTTAAGCTCATGCGGTAAAGAACATCTGGATATTTGAACCGCCCTGACTTGTTCTGATCTGCTTTGAGTCTCAAGAAGCCAACCTTACAACAGTTCTGTTGGTCATTGGATTCCTTTTCTTTACCTTTTTTACAGCATCACTGAAATGTATGCTCTATTCTGGCCAATAGGCTGGTTTTTGTTTTTTGCTTTTTTAACTTTGTGCTTCTAAATAATCAAATGGTAATCACCTTAAATTTGACTTATGTCAAACTTTATATCACTTTCTATATAATATTGGAATTTTTTTACATTGTTCTTTTTTAGACTCTATTTACTGTTTTCTGGTCAGAGGCAAAATAATCACCCATGACCATATGCAACATTTATTCAAATTACTTAGAGAAAGATTTGTAGTTGCCTCCAGGCATTTTCCAAACAATAGCATTGAAACCTGAAATGGCATTGCCTTCCAGAATATAGAGTCAAACCTTCTATTTTTCAAAGCGATATCATCCCCATGAATCATGGGGGGTAAAGGGGCTCTGGAAATGTTAGAGGAGTGTGAAGAGCTAAGGGATTCCCTCAGTCTTCATTTTGCCAGGTTTCTAGAATACCCTAAGTATCTCTGCAGGATCAGATATGTTTAAGATGAACTTTTCAATACTCCAGAGAAATCATCTCTTGCCTAGTCCTTGAGGTAAGAAAGTAATTTTTTAGTACTTTGGGGTTGCTCCTCTACTCTCAAGATTCTGAGTTTGGGAATGCCATTTGAGATGGACATCACTAAATGATAGCTCAAAGTGATACTAAGTCTGGGATTCTTATATATCATTGTGGCGACTATGAGAATTTTGGTTAAGGAGTTGCATACTAGAAAATACTACAATGACTTCCAAAATTTCTCATCCTTTGGCCACTTCCTGGAATAACGGTTACCATTATGTGCTAAATAATAAGAGAGGTCAAATATAAGACAAATTAGGACTCACTTAAATTCAAACTATCAAAATCATTTATCACATATTCTAGTTATATGTATGAGGATATACTGGTTGTAGGAAATAAATCTGATGCCTTAAACATATTTTATCCACATTTTCTGAGTTTTTTCTTGTCTGCATCGGGACTTTAGGCATCATTCATTCCGGGTACCCAAAAGAATGTGTCAGAATATTTCACAGAATTAGACTTGTGTACTAAATATGTTTATGTATTTCTCTCACACAAAAACTGTCCTGCCTGCAAACATAAGCTGTAAAGACTTTTTTTTCAATGAGTTCAGGACTGTTTTAAAATATATATAACTCATGTATTATTTTGAAAAAGGTTTTAAATATTCCATACAAAATACTTAAAAGTGCTGGAAAATCTTCATTTTGGAATAAATGGAGTTGTGGAGGGTCAATAAAATAAAAAAATATTTTGGAAAAAATTAAGAAAAGAATAAAAATAAAAGCTGTGGTGCTAGGATCACCTGACAAATGATTTCTCCATTTTTATGCTGTCTTCATTTTGAAGTGAATAGAAAAATGACAGAAAGAAGCTTGCCAAAATGAGATATAAAACATGGATCTTCCCCATGCTTTCTCATCTTACAGGAAACACACATTCACAAACAAAAAAAAACATGCAATATTGCCTTTTCTTTCTGCAATCACAGGAAGTCAAAAAGAACTGCTAAAATGCACGATTTCCAACAATTTGTTTCTAGTTGCCAAGGCAAACTCTCGAGGGAGGGCACTGGTTGAATTCAGTCTGGCTCACTTCACAACAGCCCCCCACCACTCTGCATGCAAGACAGGTGGAGGGTAAGGTCACAGCTGCGGAGGCAGGAGCACATGATACGATGGTTTAGAGCAGAAGGCCACCGCCCTGAGGACCTGGATTCAAAACACGACACGTTACTCAACCTCTGTGTTTCACTTTGTTTTTCTCAGCTATAAAATGAGAGTAATAAGAAGGACCTACCTCACAGTATAGTGTTGAGTAACTCGGCTAAAGTTTGAAAATTGCTTAGAACAATATCTTGAATATAAGAAATGTTACAGAAGTTTTAGCTGTAGTATAGGTTTTGCTTTAGCCCAAGTGAAGTCATGGCATTTCTTGGTGATGCAGAGTGAGCTGGCCCTGAAGGCCAATAGAATGTGCTTGAGAAATCTCACTTCTATCCTGAAGGGTCAGATACAGGAATTAAGATGATCCACGTTCATTGCTTATCTGATTTTCAGAATGGATTCTGAGCCTAGAGCTGGATGAAATATCTTCTGCTTCTGGAGCTGTCTACTGGCCACACACTTGAGCACTTTTATTTTCAGAAAAATGCAGACACCGGGCTAGGCTTTCTGTATGAGAACAGGAGATCCTGACCCTGACCAAGCAAAGGTGATGTCCCTGAAGGGCTCTGTAAGTCCAAGAGTGGCCTTCTGGACTCCTACCATTTGTGTGATAGTTATATTACCAAAAGAATGAGTCTCCAATAAGTGATTTTCAAACACACGAGTGAAGGAGAATCTATATGGATTTATGCTGCTTTTGTTTTATATTTCTAATCAACATCCAGAGTATAAGCAATGTGTACTACCGATTGTAAGCAAACTCGAATGAGAATATTGCTTTATGAAGACAAAAACATTAGTGTTACCAGTAATTTTTACTTAAAGACATTCACCAAAAAATTCTTAAACTAAGCCATATCCCCTAATACATTTGAAAGGTTTTCAATATTCAAAATAAATTTATTGACCATGACGATGGGCCAAGTGCCACTCTTAACCAATTTTACTATTGCTTAGGAGATGCTGGATGCAGAAAGAAGTGCCACATCGAAATTCAAACCACCTTTTTTGGGGGAGCAGTATTACCCTTTGTTATTTGATTATACAAATAATTTACACAGTTAATTTTCTGTGAAAGGATATTTGAACCACAAAAACACTAAAATAACTTCCAGTTATAACACTATGTAACAAATATACATAATTTCCAATCAAAAGTGAAAAAGTAATTTTAAAATTTAAGCCATGTCCATTATCTTATGTCCATTATGTTAGCTAATGTGGTCCTTAATTTACTGTATTGCTGAACGTTATTTAAAAAGAGGAGAATTGGGGCTGCATGGGGGGCTCAGTCAATCAGGTTTCGGACTCGGTTTCAGCTCAGGTTATGATCTCAGGGTCCTGAGACTGAGCCCTGTTTCTGGCTCTGTGCTCAGCGGGGAGTCTACTTGTGATTCTCTCTCTTCCTCTGCCCCTCCCCCACTTACGGGCATGGACACTTGCACTCAAAAAAGAACAGCAACAACAAAAAAGAGAATTGTAATTAAATCCCTGGAGAACAAAGTTTAAACCTATCTTCTGTTTCTTTTTTTAAATTTAAATTCAATTAATTAAAATATAATGTATTATTAGATTCAGAGGTAGAGTTCAGTGATTCATCAGTCTTATGCAACACCCAGTGCTCATCACATCACTGCCCTCCTTCATGCCCATCCCCCAGTGACCCACCCCTCCACCACCCATCCCCTCCAGCAACCCTCAGTTTGTTTCCTAGAGTTAAGAGTCTCTCATGGTTTGTCTCCCTCTCTGGTTTCTCCCCCTTCAGTTTTCCCTCCCTTCCCCTGTGGTCCTCTGCACTATTCCTTATGTTCCACGTATGAGTGAAACCCTGTGATAATTGTCTTTCTCTGACTGACATTTCACTCAGCCTAATACTGTCCAGTTCCATCCATGTCGATGCAAATGTAACTATTTATCCTTTCTGATGGCTGAGTAATAGTCCATTGTATATATGAAACACACCTTCTTTATCCATTCATCTGTTGAAGGGCATCTCGGCTCCTTCCACAGTGTGGCTATTGTGGACATTGCTGCTATGAACACTGAGGTGCAGGTGTTCCTTTGTATCACTACATTTGTATCTTTGGGGTAAATATCTAGTAGTGCAATTGCTGGGTCATAGGGTAGCTCTATTTTTAACTTCTTGAGGAACCTTCATACTGTTTTCCAGAGTGGCTGCACCAGCTTGCATTCCCACCAGAAGTGTAGGAGGGTTCCCCTTTCTCCACATTGTCACCAACATTTGTTGTTTCCTGTCTTGTTAAATTTTAGCCATTCTGACAGGTGTTAGGTGGTATCTCATTGTGGTTTTTATTTGTATTTCCCTGATGCCAAGTGTGTTTAGCATTTTTTCATGTGTCTGTTGGCCATTTGATTTGTATGTCTTCTTTGGAGAAATGTCTGTTCATGTCGTCTGCCCATTTCTTGACTGGATTATATGTTTTCTGAGTGTTGAGTCTGATAAGTTCTTTATAGATTCTGGATACTAGCCCTTTATCCAATAAGTCATTTGCAAATATCTTCTCCCATCCCACAGGTTGCCTTTTAGTATTGTTGACTGTTTCCTCTGCTGCACAGAAGCTTTTTATCCTGATGAATTCCCAATAGCTCTTTTTCGCTTTTGTTTCCTTGCCTTTGGAGATGTGTCTAGCAAGAAGTTGCTGCATTTGAGGTTGCTGCCTGTGTTCTTCTTTAAGATTTTGATGGATTCCTGTCTGACATTGAGGTCTTTCATCCATTTTTAACTTTGTGTATGGTGTAAGAAAATGGTCCAGTTTCATTTTTCTGCATGTGGCTGTCCAATTTTCCCAGCACCATTTTTGAAGAGACTGTCATTTTCCATTGGATATTCTTTCCTGCTTGGGGGAATATTAGTTGACCACAGAGTTGAGGGTCCATTTCTGGGCTCTCTATTCTATTCCATTGATCTATGTGTCTGTTTTTGTACCAAGACCATACTGTCTTGATGATTACAGCTTTGTAATATAGTTTAAAGTCTGGTGTTGTGATGCCACCAGCTTTGGTTTTCAACATTCCTCTGGTTATTCAAGGTCTTTTCTGGTTCCATATAAAACTTAGGATTTTCTCTTCCAGCTCATGAAAAATGTTGATGGCATTTTGATAGAGATTGCACTGAATGTGTAGATTGCTCTGGGTAGCATAGGTATCTTAACAATATTTATTCTTCCAATCCATGAGCATGGAATGTTTTTCTATTTCTTTGTGTCTTCCTCAATTTCTTTCATAAGTGTGTTGTGGTTTTTAGAGTACAGATCCTTTACCTCTTTGGTTAGGTTTATTCCTAGGTATCTTATGGTTTTTGGTGCAATTGTAAATGGGATCAATTCCTTAATTTCTCTTTCTTCTGTTTCATTGTTAGTGTATAGAAATGCAACTGACCTCTGTGTACTGATTTCATATCCTGCCATGTTGCTGAATTCCTGTATGAGTTATAGCAATTTTGGGGTGCAGTCTTTTGGGTTTTCCACATAAAATACTCTGTTTCTTGATAATACATTAGTATTTTCTTCAAATGTATTAAAAGGAATGAAAGCTCTTTGAGATAGTCAGATGCTCTATTATTTATATATATATTTTTAAAAATCTTCCAAGAATGTAACCTTTAACCATGAAAAGTGAGATGACTCTACAGTTTTATTTGTTAATAAGAAGCTAAATGTGTTCATTTGACTGCAGCACAGCCTTGGACTCCCTCTCTGGCAATGTGGATGCTGTCTGCATTCTGCTTTCATAGTCTCAGCAGGATGGCAGTTCCATTTGCAAAGCTCCTGGTCCAATTTCCATATCTGGCCAAATTTAATCCATGTGAATATGCCGGTCTGAGATGGCACATTTTTCTAGTCTCACTTTCTGACCTGCTTTTGCTCTAAATAGATACAGTTCATGAGAAATAACAAGATTCTCACCTACTCTTAACTAGGATTTTTGCGGCTGCAAGACATAATTCCCCACCATGACTTCCTCCCTAAATCCATCCTGGCTGATTTTCTGAGTATTTCCAATTTCTGATGAAAATAAAGAAAAAAATATTGACGAAAGACTAAAAAGGCTTAGGAAAACAAGTATCTATAAGGCAGGGCAGTTGCTGTTTCAAGGTTGACACAAAATTACTTTTCAACCCAGGGTTCAAATAAGTGAAAAATGATGGAGGGTATATCTACCTATTTAGGGAAGGTTTAGGGGTGGTCAGCCACCTCTGCTATTTTTAACTTGGCTCAGCATGTGTGTATTTTGTTTTAAATACAGTTTCTCTTCAGTTTCATTTATTGGATATTGCTCCTTAATTTTGACAACTGGTTGACCTTCAGTTCTTGCTTTCATATTTTTCTGTCTTCATGGGTATTTTATTGGAAAGAAATTGCTAGAGGTTGCCAGACCAATGCCATTTTTTAAAAAACAGTGTTATTGAGATATAATTTATATGCCACAAAATTCATCCAAGTATACATTTCATTTTTCATAGTATGCTCACAAAATTGTGCAACCACCACCATAACCAATTTAAGACATTTTAAAAAACATTAAAAATAAATCCCACCAAATATCAATCAATCAATCCCACACCCATTAACATTCACTCTGCATTTGTCCTCCTCCTCCTCACCCACAGCCCTGGGCAACTAATAATACATATTCAGTCTCTATAGATTTGCTCATTCTGGACATTTCCTACAAATGGGGTCATACAACATGTGGTCTTTTGGGACTGGCCTCTTTCACCTACTATAATCTTTTTTTTTTAATTTTATTTATTTGAGAGAAAGAGAATGAGAGAGAGAGAGAGCACATGAGAGGGGGGGAGGGTCAGAGGGAGAAGCAGACTCCCCGCTGAGCAGGGAGCCCGATGTGGGACTCGATCCCGGGACTCCAGGATCATGACCTGAGCCGAAGGCAGTCGCCCAACCAACTGAGCCACCCAGGCGCCCTATAATGTTTATAACTATAATGTTTATAATGTTCATCCATGTTTTAGCATGTATCAGTACTTCATTTCTTTTTGTGGCCAAATGATACTCCTCTGCATACACCCCATTTTGTTTATCCATAAATCAGTTAATAGACATTTTCATTGGTTCTACTTTTTGGTTATTATTAATAATGCTGTTATAAACATTTGTGTACAAATTTTTGTGTGATGTATTTTCATTTTACTTTCATTTGTCTTGGGTATATATCTAGCAGTAGGATTTCTGAGTCCTATGGTAACTTTACATTTGTATTTAACTTTCTGAGGAAATGGCAGCATGTTGTCCAAAGTAGCTACGCCATTTTACACTCTACCAGTGACACATGAGGGGCCCGAGTTTTGTACCTCCTTATCAATACTTTTGATTAGCTATTAAATTATAGCTATCCCTGTAGGCATGAAGTGGTATCTGATTGTGGTTTTGATGTGCATTTCTCTAATGGCTAATGATTTTGAACAATTTTTCATGGGCTTATTGGCCATTTATAAATCTTCTTTGGAGAAATATCTACTCAGATCCTTTAATCCCATTTTTAATTGGATCACTGATATTTTTGTTATTGAGATGTAAGACTTCTTCATACAGTTTAGACATAACTCCCTTATCAGATGTATGATTCTTTTAAAGATTTTATTTATTTTAGAGAGAGAGAGAGAAAGATAGAGCATGAGCGAGTGGAGGGAGGGGCAGAGGGACAGAATCTCAAGCAGCCTCCGCGCTGAGCGTGGAGCCCAACATGGGGCTCGATCCCAATATCCTGAGAACTGAGCCACCCAGGTGCCCCTGTCTTTTCATTTTTTTTTATGGCAGCCTTTGCACTACAAAAGTCTTAAAATTTAATGTAGTACAACTCTATTTTTTTTTTTTTTTCGTCACTTCAGCTTTTAGTGTTGTCAGTGACTAACCCAAGTTCACAAAGGTTTACTCCTGTGTTTTTCTCTACGGGTTTTACAGTTTGAGCTCCTACATTTTAGTCTTATAATCCAGAGTGAGTAAATTTTGGGGAATGATGTGAAGCAGAGGTTCAACCTCACTCTTTTACATGTAGATATCCAGCTGTCCTGCTACCATGTATTGAAAAGAGTATTTTTTCCACTGAATTATCTGGGTTCCTTGTTGAAAAACAACTGATCATAAATGCAAAGGTTGGGGCGCCTGGGTGGCTCAGTCGGTTAAGCGACTGCCTTTGGCTCAGGTCATGATCCTCGAGTCCCGCATTGGGCTCCCTGCTCAGCGGGGAGTCTGCTTCTCCCTCTGACCCTCTTCCCTCTCATGCTCTCTATCTCTCATTCTCTCTCTCTCTCAAATAAATAAATAAAATCTTTAAAAAAATAAATAAATGTAAAGGTTTACTTCTCAGCTCGTAATCCTATTCCATCAATCTATATGTCTATCCTTAGGTCAGTACAATATAGTACTGATTACTGCAGTTTTCTAGTATGTTTTAAAATCAGGAAATGTGTGCTCTCCGACTTGGTTCCTCTCGAGATTATTTTCACTATTTTGAAACCCTTACATTTTTACATTAACCTAAAATCAGTTTGTCAATTTCTGAATAAATGCTAGCTGGGTTTTTAATAGGGATTGTAGTGAATTTGTAGATCAATTTTGGAAGTACTAACATCTTAGCAATATCAAATCTTTTGATCGATAATCACAGTCTGTCTTTTAATTTATTCAGATCTTTTTTCATTTCTTTCAATAATGCTATGTAGCTTTTAGTGTATAAATCTTGCACTTTCTTCCTTAATTTTTTACCTAATTGTTTTGTTCACTGTGGTGCTATTGTAAATAAAATTATAAGTTACTTTTCAGAATGGTCATAGAAATATAATCGAATTTCTGCATATAGATCCTGAATCCTGCAACCCAGCTGAATTCACTTAGTATTTTGTATGGATTTCTGGTGAGTTCCTCAAGTTTTCCAAAGATATATCCATTGTCAAAAAGAGCTAGTTTTACTTCTTTCTTCTTTCAAAGCAGATGACCTTCATTTCTTTTTCTTGCCTATCCAACCAGACCAAAACCTTTAGTAGAATGCTGAATAGAAGTGGGGAGAGCAAAGATCCTTATCTTTCCCAGTTTTATGGAGAAAACATTCAGTATTTCAGAATTAAGAAAGACATTAGCAGTGGGTGTTTCATAGATATCCTTTATCAGGCTGAAGAAGGTCCCTTCTATTTCTAGATTATTGAGTATTTTTATCATTAAAGTGTTACATTGTGACAAATACATTTTCTCAATCTACTGACATACTGTGGTTTCTGTATGTTAACCTATTACTATTGTGCATTACATTAATTAAATTTCATATGTTCAAACAATGTTACATTCCTATGAAAATCACACTTGGTTATACACATATATAATCATTTATATATGTTGCTAAGTATGCATTGCTAATATTTTGTTAAGGGTTTTTGTAACTATTTTTTTAAAAAAGATACTAGTTTATAATTTTATTGTGATATTTTTACATGGTTTTGATATCAGTGTAATATTAGCCTCATTAAATGAAAAGTATTAGGGCACCTGCGTGGTACAGTTGGATAAGCCTCTGACTCTTGGTTTTGGCTCAGGTTGTGATCTCAGGGTCCTGAGATCGAGCCCCACATCAGGCTCTGTGCTCACCACAGATTTTTTGCCTAAAAGATTTTTTTCCTTCTCCCTCCTCCCCTTCCCCACCCCCCATATTTGTGGGCTCTCTCTCAAATAAATAAATCTTAAAAAATAATTTTCAAAAAATAATAAATAAATAATAAAAACTGTTAATGTTTTATTTTAATTCTTGGAAGACTTTGTGAAGAATTAGTATTAATTCTTCTTTTAACATTAGGTAGAATTCACCCGTAGAGCCATCTATGCCTGAGATTGTTTTTTGTAGGAAGTTTTTAAATTACTGATTCAACCTCTTACGCTATAGTTCCAGAGGTCAAAAGTCTGAGATGGATATCACAGTCTGTGTCCCTTCTGAAGGCTCTGGGAAAACTCTGTTTCCTTTTTTCCAGGTTGTATGTGCTGCTTGTATTCCATGGTCTGTGGCCCTTAACAGCATCTTCAAAACATATCATCCCCATTTTTACTTGTGGAGACACAAGTCCTATCGAACCCTGACTCTCCTGCCTTCCTCTTATAAGGACCCTTCAGATTCCATCGGGCACAGCCAGATAATCCAAGATAATGTTTCCATCTCAAGATCTCTAACTTGATTAATGTGCAAAGTTTATCATTTAAGGTAGCATCTTTGCATATTCTGGCGAATTAGGACAGGGATGTATTATTGGACTTTTCTCGTATGTGACAGGTGTCTCCCCCACCTCGAGGCTTTCAAGGTTTTCGTTTTGTCTCTTAACCTTTTTTACTGAGATATGCCTGTTTGTGGATCCCTTTACATTTATTTTATTTGGAGTTCTTTGAGTTTCTTGGATATACAGTTTAATATTTTTTCATCAACTGTGGGGAGTTTTTAGTCCTTATTTCTTCAAGTGTTTTTTTTTTTTACTCATATGTTTCTTCTCCCTTTCTGGTTTCCATAAGTGCACGTTAGTGTACTTAATGGTGTCTCACATTTCCTTGAGGCTCTGTTCATTGTTCTTTACTATTTTTCTCTTTGCTCTTCGTATTTAGATTCAGATATTCATCTACAGGCTTGCTAATGCTTTCTCTGCCAACGCAAATTTACTGTTCAGTCACGGTCTTGAACTTTCTGTTTACTGTATTTTACAACTCCAGTATTTCAATTTTTTAAAATAATTTCTTCCTCTTTAATGGTATTTTTTAATTTAGTGTGTTATGGCCATCGTACCTCTCCTTACATCTTTAATCGTATTTCCTTTTCACTCTTTGCAAGTATTTATAATAGTTGCCTTGAATTTTTTCCCACTAATTCTGGCACTGGGTCCCTAACAAAGGCAGTGTCTGTTGCTGGCTTTTATCCTTGTATTAGGTCACACTTTGATGTTTCTTTGTATGTATCATAATTTTGTTGCTGATAACCAGATTTTGTAGATGATACTTTATAGTGACTCTGGATGCTGACAACCCTCTACCACCACTGCATCTAACCCACAGCAGTTCCTGTGGTTTGCAGTTTGCTTGTCTTCTTATTTGGTTGGACTATTTTACTGAACTTCATTCACCCATCAGTGTTCAGCCTCTGATGTTCATCCTCAGAAGCTGCAGTCTCGGTCATGCGTTCAGATACCCTTCCCTTTTCCTTACGAGGGATTACAGTAATTGTAGCTGGACTCACTTAGCAGTTTCCTTTTCTGATCCAATACACTGCTAACTGATCTGCCTTTTGCCCACTTTATTTAGACACAGCTGACACATAACAGGGTAGGTTTAAGGTGTGTAGGGTATGGATTTGATACACTTATATTCTGTGAGAAGACCACCACCGTAATGTAGGGAAATAGAAGTTTATACTCTTTGACCAACATCTTCTCATTTCCTCCAACCTCAGCCCCTGGCAATCACCATTCTACTCTCTGTTGCTATGAGTCTGGCTTTTTCAGGTTCTCCCTAAAATATTTGTCTTTCTCTGCCTTATTTTATGTAGCATAATGCCTTCAAGGCTCATCCATGTTTTCTCAAATGGCAAGATTTCCTTTCCTTCTTTCTTCTGGCTGCATAATATTTTATTGCAGATCACATACACATATCACACCTTCATGCATTCAGCCACTGACAGACATGTAGGCTGCTTCCGCATCTTGTCTATCGTTAATAACGCTGCAACGAACGTGAGAGGGCAGAAACCCCTTCAGGACCCTGTTTTCATACCCTTTAGACGTATACATAGAAACGAGGTCGCTGGGTCAGAGGGTACTTCTATTTTTAATTTTATGAGGCTCCTGCACACTGTTTTCCACAGTGGCTATAGCAGTTTGCATCCCCACCGACAGTGCACGAGGGTTCCTTTTCTCCACCAGCACTCATTGACGCTTGACTTTTGATGACAGTCACTGTAACAGTTGTGAGGGGATATCCCATTGTGCTTTTGATTTTCACTTCTCTGATGACGTCGGGCACTTTATCGTGTACCCGTTGGCCATCAGTATGTCTCCTTTAGAAAACTGTCTATTCTTGGGGCGCCTGGGTGGCTCAGTCAATTGAGGGTCTGCCTTCGGCTCAGGTCATGATCCCGGGGTCCTGGGATCAAGCCCGGCATCGGGCTCCCTGCTCAGCAGCGAGTCAGCTTCTCTCTCCCCCTCTGCCCCTCTCCCCTGCTCATGCTCACTCTTTCTCTCAAATAAATAAAATCTTGGGAAAAAAAAAAAGGAGAAAACTGTCTATTCAGTTACCCTGTCCATTTTAAAATTGGTTTGTTCGTCTTGTTGCTATTGAGTTGTAGTTCTTTATATATTTTGGATATTAACCCCTTATCAGATATATTATTTACAAATATTTTCTCCAATTCCATAGATTTTTTTCATTTTGTTGGTCATTCCTATTGCTGTTCAGAAGCTTTGTAGTTCAATGTATTCCCACTTGTTTATTTTTGCTTTTGTTTGTTGTGCTTTTGGTGTCATATCCAAAAAGAAACATTGCCAACACCAGTGTCAGGGAGATTTTTTTCCTACATTTTCTTCCAGAAGTTTTATGTTTTCAGTTCCTCTAAGTCTCATGTGTTTTGAGTTAATTTTTGCGAGTGGTGTAAGATACGGTTCCAACGAGGAGGAGGCTGCTGCATTCCCCACGGAACACAGGCACCCCTGTTACAGCACCTCTCCTGGGGAAGCTGAAAATGGACCTCCAGACCTCAAGGAAGGGTCCGCCCCTTCTATGAGGGCTGCACCCTGCCCTGATGGGTTCTTTGTCTTTGTTTCCCAATTCCAAGTCCAGAGCCAGTGAATTCTATGGACAGAAACCGTACTTCATGCTCGGAGAAAACTACTATCTGGCAGGCTCTGTCTCTGTTAATACCCACCAGGTAAGGAGTTGCCCACCCATAAAATGGGGACTGGATGCTTGTCAGAGAGAACATGACAAAAGTCCACTACGCTCTACCTATTTGTCTGACAAGCATTATTTTTGGCTGTCCGGCACAGAGAACCTTCTTCACATAGCTAAACTTCAAAGACAAAAGTAAAATAAAGCAATTCCAGCCTAATGTAATACATCATCTTTCATGAATCTAAAATGCATTCTCACCTTCCCCCAAAGAAGGGCAACTGAAAGTTTTACCAGTCACCCATCCAGCAGGATACCTGGGGAAACGGACGCTACTCCTTTTCTTTCGACTTCAACATGCCCTGCTATTTTTCAACTGCAGAATTATTACTACAACTATGCCTTATACAAAATTCTAGGAGGAACAGAACTGAAAGAAAATGAAAGAAGAAATAAAACACAAGACTGTGCTTCTTGTCTCTTTGGGATTCTTTACCCACTAAAGTGGCTGGAATGATTGAAACCTTTCTTCCAACAAAAAACAAGTGTTCCCTGTGTCCATTCCGCAAGTCTGTGGATTTCTCCCTTACCTTAAATGAAGATGATTCCGTCCTTTCAATACCCATTAGTGTGAGGTACCACTTGACCTAGTTTCAGTTAACTCACCAAAGAGGAAAAATCGCAAAGGCTCCAGGCTTAAATTAGCACAGCAATGTCTAACCTCTGATAAACTCTGTGACAGACGCAGAGTTCATACTGCTGTTCTCTGCAGCCTCTGTAGAGGACGCTGGGTGCACAGAGGCTGAAACAGCCCGCCCTGTGCACAGTGCCCATTCCAGGCTGTTGGTGAACACTCTTCTTGTTTGGCACTTGAAACTACAAGGAAGAGATGGGGTGGCTGGACTAAATACTGGCATACCAGAAATGATCACCAGCTTGCATTAGCTCTGCTTGAGATCGCTTACACAGCTGCCTCAACTTATAATTGCTTTGTGGAAAGTGAATTTTTTCAAGTGCTCATATTATCACCCAACTCACTGTCAACAGCAGTTAGCTGGTCTGCATAATGTTAAGATCCTTGTAAAGATGGGGCATGTAATACCCACGAGTTTCCTTTTCTTTTTTCTCATGCCAACAATGAGCATGGAGTAAAACGTCTTTCTCCATACTAATTTGCTATGTGTTGATAATGGTTTATAGCCGATCTGTGCGTGTCTCACTAAATTCGGGCTGCTTATGAAGACTTGTTTGCTTTGTGTCAATCATTTCCCCAGAGGCTTCAAGTAAGCAACAACAAAATTTTGCAATTCACAGCAAAGAACTGCTGCAGCCTGAGTATTAACAGAAGCTCCTTAACCCATGATCTATCTTGAATTCACGGATTCTCAGTTCCTTCACTAGATCACCTTATTCCTCCACTGTGGCCTCATTCTGATTTCCAAATACATTCGACACGTTCTGCTGTGCAGATGTGGTGCTCAGTCTCATCCTATGCTCACTGCAATTATCCATGTACTGAGCAAGTTACTTCTGATTTTTTTCCATAATTATTATGCCATGTAGAAATAGCGTGTTGAAATTTTCCAGAACCAACAAGACTTTCATACGTTGTCTTTATTTTCTCATGCAGAGAACAACTCTTACACAGAGTAGGTGGGAATATGTGCATGGTCACAACTATGTCTTTTATGTAGTCACCTCTCCCAACACACTTTACTACTTAAAACATTTTCTTCCAATGTATGACTTTTTGGTGCCCAATAGACTCACCTACTTTCTTCACAGGCATTTCTCTTTCCTGAAAAGGCCTTTTAAACTTTTTTTAAAAAAGATTTTATTTATTTATTTGAGAGAGAGAATGAGAGAGAGAGAGCACATGAGAGGGGGGAGGGTCAGAGGGAGAAGTAGACTCCTGCTGAGCAGGGAGCCCCATGCGGGACTCGATCCTGGAACTCCAGGATCCTGACCTGAGCCAAAGGCAGTCGCTTAACCAACTGAGCTACCCAGGCACGCAGGCCTTTTAAACTTACTTAACAGTGGAAAATTATAGCAAAAATACACCACTTATTTTTCAAATGCAAGCACAAGACAAAAACCTATTGAGCAAACCGCTGAGGGAAGATCATCTGATACACTTTCCTGTTCATACGCATGCAGTCCAATATTTTCACTCACACTGGCATGGAGGTTTGCTAGGCCAAGTCTTTTTTTTTTTAATAATTTTTTATTCTTATGTTAATCACCATACATTACATCATTAGTTTTTGATGTAGTGTTCCAAGATTCATTGTTTGTGCATAACACCCAGTGCTCCACGCAGAACGTGCCCTCTTTAATACCCATCACCAGGCTAACCCATCCCCCCACCCCCCTCCCCTCTAGAACCCTCAGTTTGTTTTTCAGAGTCCATAGTTCTCATGGTTCCTCTCCCCCTCCGACTTACTCCCCTTCATTCTTCCCCTCCTGCTATCTTCTTCTTTTTTTTAACATATGTTGCATTATTTGTTTCAGAAGTACAGATCCGTGATTCATCAGTCTTCTACAATTCACAGTGCTCACCATAGCACATACCCTCCCCAATGTCTGTCACCCAGCCACCCCATCCCTCCCACCACCCCACCACTCCAGCAACCCTCAGTTTGTTTCCTGAGATTAAGAATTCCTCATATCAGTGAGGTCATAGGATACATGTCTTTCTCTGATTGACTTATTTCACTCAGCATAACACCCTCCAGTTCCATCCACGTCGTTGCAAATGGCAAGATCTCATTCCTTTTGATGGCTGCATAATATTCCATTGTGTATATATACCACCTCTTCTTTATCCATTCATCTGTCGATGGACATCTTGGCTCTTTCCACAGTTTGGCTGTTGTGGACATTTCTGCTATAAACATTGGGATGCACGTACCCCTTCGGATCTCTACATTTGTATCTTTGTGGTAAATACCCAGTAGTGCAATTGCTGGATCATATGGTAGCTCTATTTTCAACTGTTTGAGGAACCTCCATACTGTTTTCCAGAGTGGTTGCACCAGCTTGCATTCCCACCAACAGTGTAGGAGGGTTCCCCTTTCTCCGCATCCCCGCCAATATCTGCAGTTTCCTGACTTGTTGATTTTAGCCATTCTGACTGGTGTGAGGTGGTATCTCATTGAGGTTTTGACTTGGATTTCCCTGATGCCGAGCAATGTTGAGCACTTTTTCATGTGCCTATTGGCCATTTGGATGTCTTCTTTGGAAAAATGTCTCTTCGTGTCTTCTGCCCATTTCTTGATTGGATTATTTGTTCTTTGGGTGTTGAGTTTGACAAGTTCTTTATACATTTTGGATACTAGCCCTTTATCTGATATGTCATTTGCAAATATTTTCTCCCATTCTGTCGGTTGTCTTTTGGTTTTGTGGACTGTTTCTTTTGCTGTGCAAAAGCTTTTTATCTTGATGAAATCCCAATAGTTCATTTTTGCCCTGGCTTCCCTTGCCTTTGGTGATGTTTCTAGGAAGAAGTTGCTGTGGCTGAGGTCAAAGACGTTGCTGCCTGTGTTCTCCTTTAGGATTTTGATGAACTCCTCTCTCACGTTTAGGTCTTTCAACCATTTGGAGTCCATTTTTGTGTGTGGTGTAAGGAAATGGTCCAGTTTCATTCTTCTGCATGTGGCTGTCCAATTTTCCCAACACCATTTGTTGAAGAGACTGTCTTTTTTCCATTGGACATTCTTTCCTGCTTTGTCAAAGATGAGTTGACCATAGAGTTGAGGGTCCATTTCTGGGCTCTCGATTCTGTTCCATTGATCGATGTGTCCGTTTTTGTGCCAGTACCCTACTGTCTTGATGATGACAGCTTTGTAATAGAGCTGGAAGTCCGGAATTGTGATGCCGCCAGCTTTGCTTTTCTTTCTCAATATTCCTCTGGCTATTCGGGGTCTCTTCTGGTTCCATACAAATTTTAGGATTATTTGTTCCATTTCTTTGAAAAAGGTGGATGTTATTTTGATGGGGATTGCATTGAATGTGTAGATAGCTCTAGGTAGCACTGACATCTTCACAATGTTGGTTCTTCCAATCCATGAGCATGGAACGATTTTCCATTTCTTTGTGTCTTCTTCAATTTCTTTCATGAGTATTTTATAGTTTTCTGAGTACAGATCCTTTGCCTCTTTGGTTAAATTTATTCCTAGGAATCTTATGGTTTGGGGTGCAATTGTAAATGGGATCGACTCCTTGATTTGTCTCTCTTCTGTCTTGTTGTTGGTGTATAGGAATGCCACTGATTTCTGTGCATTGATTTTATATCCTGCCACTTTACTGAATTCCTGGATGAGTTCTAGCAGTTTTGGGGTGGAGTCTTTTGGGTTTTCCACATACAATGTCATATCATCTGCAAAGAGTGAGAGTTTGACTTCCTCTTTGCCGATTTGGATGCCTTTGGTTTCTTTTTGTTGTCTGATTGCTGTGGCTAGGACTTCTAATACTATGTTGAATAGCAGTGGTGAGAGTGGACATCCTTGCCGCGTTCCTGACCTTAGGGGAAAAGCTCTCAGCTTTTCCCCATTGAGAATGATATTCGCTGTAGGTTTTTCGTAGATGGCTTTTATGATATTGAGGTATGTACCCTCTATCCCTATACTCTGAAGAGTTTTGCTCAAGAAAGGATGCTGTCCTTTGTCAAATGCTTTTTCTGCATCTATTGAGAGGATCATATGATTCTTGTTCTTTCTTTTGTTAATGTATTGTATCACATTGATTGATTTGCAGATGTTGAACCATCCTTGCAGCCCAGGGATAAATCCCACTTGGTCATGGTGAATAATCCTTTTAGTGTACTGTTGGATCCTATTGGCTAGTATTTTGGTGAGAATTTTTGCATCCATGTTCATCAAGGATATTGGTCTGTAATTCTCCTTTTTGATGGGGTCTTGGTCTGGTTTTGGGATCAAGGGAATGGTGGCCTCATAAAATGAGTTTGGAAGTTTTCCTTCCATTTCTATTTTTTGGAACAGTTTCAGGAGAATAGGTATTAATTCTTCTTGACATGTCTGATAGAATTCCCCCTGGGAAGCCATCTGGCCCTGGGCTTTTGTTTCTTGGGAGATTTTGGATGACTGCTTCAATTTCTTTAGTGGTTATAGGTCTGTTCAGGTTTTCTATTTCTTCCTGGTTCAATTTTGGTAGTTGATACATCTCTAGGAATGCACCCATTTCTTCCAGGTTATCTAATTTGGTGGCATAGAGTTGCTCATAATATGTTCTTATAATTGTTTGTATTTCTTTGGTGTTGGTTGTGATCTCTCCTCTTTCATTCATGATTTTGTTGATTTGGGTCATTTCTCTTTTCTTTTTGATAAGTCTGGCCAGGGGTTTATCAATCTTGTTAATTCTTTCAAAGAACCAGCTCCTAGTTTCGTTGATCTGTTCTACTCTTCTTTTGGTTTCTAATTCATTGATTTCTACTCTGATCTTTATTATTTCTCTTCTCCTGCTGGGTTTAGGCTTTATTTGCTGTTCTTTCTCCGGCTCCTTTAGCTGTAGGGTTAGGTTGTGTATTTGAGACCTTTCTTGTTTCTTGAGAAAGGCTTGCATTGCTATATACTTTCCTCTCAGGACTGCCTTTGCTGCATCCCAAAGATTTTGAACAGTTGTGTTTTCATTTTCATTGGTTTCCATGAATTTTTTAAATTCTTCTTTAATTTCCTGGTTGACCCATTCACTCTTTAGTAGGATGCTCTTTAGCCACCACGTATTTGAGTTCTTTCCAACTTCCCTCTTGTGATTGAGTTCTAGTTTCAAAGCATTGTGGTCTGAAAATATGCAGGGAATAATCCCAATCTTTTGGTACCAGTTGAGACCTGATTTGTGACCTAGGATGTGATCAATTCTGGAGAATGTTCCATGGGCACTAGAGAAGAATGTGTATTCTGTTGCTTTGGGATGGAATGTTCTGAATATGTCTGTAAAGTCCATTTGGTCCATGGTTTCATTTAAAGTCTTTCTTTCCTTGTTGAACTTTTGCTTAGATGATCTGTCCATTTCAGTTAGGGGGGTGTTAACGTCCCCCACTATTATTGTATTGTTGTCAATGTGTTTCTTTTGTTATTAATTGCCTTATATAATTGGCTGCTCCCATGTTAGGGGCATAGATATTTACAATTGTTAGATCTTCTTGTTGGATAGACCCTTTAAGTAGGATATAGTGTCCTTCCTCATCTCTTATTACAGTCTTTGGTTTAAAATCTAATTTGTCTGATATAAGGATTGCCACCCCAGCTTTCTTTTGGTGTCCATTAGCATGGTAAATGGTTTTCCACCCCCTCACTTTCAATCTGGGTGTGTCTTTGGGTCTAAAATGAGTCTGTTGCAGACAGCATATTGATGGGTCTTGTTTTTTAATCCAATCTGATAGCCTGTGTCTTCTGATTGGGGCATTGAGCCCATTTACATTCAGGGTAACTATTGAAAGGTATGAATTTAGTGCCATTGTATTGCCTGTAAGGTGTCTGTGACTGTATTGTCTGTGTTCGTTTCTGCTCTTTGCTGCTTTTAGGTTCTCTGTTTGCTTAGAGGACCCCTCTCAATATTTCTTGGAGGGCTGGTTTCGTGTTTGCAAATTCCTTTAGTTTTTGTTTGTCCTGGAAGCTTTTTAATCTCTCCTTCCATTTTCATTGACAGCCTAGCTGGATATAGTATTCTTGGCTGCATATTTTTCTCGTTTAGTGCTCTGAAGATATCATGCCAGTCCTTTCTAGGCCAAGTCTTAAATGTAGATAATGAACACTGTTTAGATTTATTGGAAAGGTATTACCACATCTATGCACATGTTTAGAGTTCAGAGAGGAAGGAAGAGTACTGTTTTCCTTTTCATGCTAAAGATGGCCAGAATTCGTTCCCCAAATACTTGTTGAGTTTTTCATTTCAGCCCTGTCTAGAAAATCAGTCTCAGATTATGTGCACTTCTGTATGGGTCTGTGATAACTCTCCATACCTGTTAAGTTCTTCATTTCATACAGAAGAACCAAATTGGCTAATTTAAGTGGAGAATTTATAGATAGAATAATGGGTGAGAACAAAGAAAAGGTTAAGAAGGTTAGAGAATCAGGTTGACAAAATGTCCAGGAAGAGGGGAAACCAGTTCATGTGGCAGCTAGCAACAGATCTAAGGCTCCTCACGTACGAGCACTGTGTGCATGGCTTTGCTGTCCCGAAGCCACTGGACCCATGCACGTCACCTCGGACCAAACACTGTCCTCTGTGTGCACATCATGCTGCTTCTACTGTTCCTGCTCCTATCCCTGGAGCCTGATGTTGCCAGTTCCTGTTCCTGGAAGTGATGTTCCATCATCTCTCCCCTAAATTTACTATTTATTCCAAGTCCAAGTGCAGCAGACCGACAGGAGGGGCAAGGTCACATGCTGTCAGTCTAGCTGCAAGGGAGGCTTTATTTCTCATGCTTATTTCAGGGTAAAATGGGCTTTTTCTCTATGGATACTCTGAAGGGTATAAGGAGTATTCTGGACAGCTACAGATCAACTCAGGTTGATTGTATGACTTGTGAATTTTCCAATGTTTCAATAAGTTAAAGGGATTGGCCGACCATAAAGAAGACAATCAGCAGCCCCACATATAAATTAATGGATTAATGGGACTCACCCATAAAAAAATGATGGATAATAATGATCATAATAATATTAACATAGGCTTAAATTTGAGGCTGAAACTACTAATCCAGCATTTTATGGGTGTACTTTAAATTCTCCTTTTAGTTGTACAGTTAGAAATTCAAGAATTCATTCCTCATGAGTACAAACAGGACAAGCATTTATGAAATGACTGACCTGGGTTAAATATGTACTCCCTGGACATGAAAACATGTGAAAATAATGAGCCCACAGGAGACCTGAGGTCTTGACCTTAGAATGATCAAGTTCTTATCTGTTGAGTTAGCCATCTGTATAAGCACTTTTACTCTCCTTTTCTTGCAAGCTCATATAAAACTCCAACTGAAAAAAACAATTATTTCTTTTCAGGCCGAAACTAGATTTTATTAAAAGATTCAAAGATTATATTTATTTTTTTGGTCTCAAGTTTTTATTTAAATTCCAGTTAGTTAACATACAGTGTAAAATTAGCTTCAGGAGTAGAAACTAATCACTTATAACACCCAGTGCTCCTCACAAGTGCTTCCTTAATATCCATCACCTGTGTAACCCATCCCCCACTTCCCTCCCTCCATCCACCCTCAGTGTTCTCTCTAGTTAAGAGTCTAATTACTGGTTTGCCTCTCTCTTTTTTTTCATCCCTATGTTCATCTGTTTAGTTTCTAGAATTCCACATATGAATGAAATCATATGATATTTGTCTTTTTCTGACTTATTTCACTTAGCATAACGCTCTCTAGTTCCATCCACATTGTTGCAAATGGCAAGATTTCACTCTTTTTGATGGTTGAGTAATATTCCATTTCATATCCAGATATATATAACACATCTTCTTTATCCATTCATCAGTCAATGGACATTTGGGCTCTTTCCATAGTTTGGCTATTGTTGGTAATGCTGCTCTGAACATCAGGGTGCATGTGCCCTTCGAATCAGTATTTTTGTATCCTTTGGGTAAATACCTAGTAGTGCAGTGGCTGGATGGTAAGGTAGTTCTGTTTTGAACTTTTTGAGGAACCTCCATAGTGTTTTCCAGAGTGGCTGCACCAGCTTGCATTCCCACCAACAGTGTAGGAGGGTTCCCCTTTCTCTGCATCCTTGCCAAAACCTGTTGTTTCTTGTGTTGTTGATTTTAGCCATTCTGACTGGTGTGAGGTGGTATCTCATTGAGGTTTTGATTTGTATTTCCCTGATGATGAGTGATGTTGAGCATCTTTTCATGTGTCTGTTGGCCACCTATATGTCTTCTTTGGAAAAATGTCTGTTCATGTCTTCTGCCCATTTCTTAACTGGATTATTTGTTTTTTAACTCTTGTTTTCCTATCTCAAACCTGTTATTACCCTCCCTGATCCCATGGTATCCCATAAAAAAAACTAGCATTTTGAGGTCCATTCACCTAGGAGGGGGCATAAAAGCATGGCAGAGAAGCATGAAGTATGCATATTCTTTCCAACTACTATGAAACTAATTCAGTGCACAGGACGTACTCTCCATGGTAAAATAAACAAACTAATAAATAAATATATATATATACATACATAGTATTTGTGTAAACACAAATATATATATTTTTTCATTCTGCTCTTAGATCAGTTTGTTCAATGTTCTTTTTTTCCCAACACTTTTCATATATGTTCCCATAGATGTCAGGTAACCAAACAACAGGAAGAAGAAACATTATCATTTCTGTTCAAGGGATGAGTCAGCAATGCATGCTCTTTTCTTTTCTATATGTGACGCCCATAAATCTAGAATAGCTGCAGCATATTTTCTTCCATTTGGCAGCTAGGTGAACATTAACTCAGTAAGACTGCAGTTCCAAAACTGTATTTGCTTTAAAAAACCAGGATTCTCTATTTTCTCCTCTATCCTCAGGCCATACATATGGCCTCCAACAAAGCACATGACTAGATTATCCATGGGCAGACTGGATCTGGGAGATTCAAGCAAACAGTGACAATGATGATCATGGACTGAGTTTTACTATGTGCAAGAAAGTCTGCTAGGCATTTTATGGACATTATATCGAACTGTCCAAAATCTTTACCAGTCAATTATCTGCAAAGAGGACAAGCAATTTTGCCAATGTTACATAACTTTCAAGGAGCAGGGCTGCAATTGGGCACACACCGACCACATTTGTGGTTCTAAGGAAACTATTTGAAAACTGATACATAAGGAAAGATTTAAGTGTCTATCCAACTTTTCCAATATGAACTTAAGGGTAACCGAACACTTGACTGTTGGGATTTCTCTTTTGGGACTCTTTTTTTTTTTCTTTTAAATTTTACTTATGTACTTGAGAGAGAGCAAGAGAGAGTCAGAGAGAGCAAGGCAGCACAGAGGGAGAGGGAGAAGCAGACTCCCCACTGAGCAGGGAGCCTGATACAGGGCTCAATCCGAGGACCCTGACATCATGACCTGAGCCAAAAGCAGATGCTTAACTGGCTGAGCCACCCAGGTGCCCCTCTCTTTATGGACTTTTTATGAACAAACTCAAAATTATAAAGGTAAAATGATAGAGGCAAAACATTTCCTGCTATTTATCTTTGTGAATACAAAGATAAATAGCAGGAAATGATTATAGGTAACAGTTAAAACCACCAAAGGGGAGAAAGCTGGTGTGTGTTCTGATGGAAGTACACAGTAGCACATTCCAGAATCCAATCAACCCTCTCAGTCTAACCGTAACCAAGCACATTACATAAACCCCACTGATGCAATCAGTTAGAATCGTACTGTGGAAAACCACTTGAGTCTTCAATAAATGAATTGCTAGAGATAGAAAAAGGGTCAGAATGAGGGCAGGAGAGAGAGAGAAAAACCTAGAGATTAAAAGAAACTTAAGCAACTTATCAACCAATTGCAATGTGCAGACCCTATCAGACTCCTCATTTTAAAAATCCACTAACAATTATCAAACAGAGATATCTGAAAACTGTCTAAAGACTTTGTGTTATTAAGGAATTATTTTTATACATATTTTGGGCATGATAAATAATGTTGCAGTTATATTTTGAAAGTGTTATCTTTTAGGTATACATAATAAATATTCACAGATAAAAGGATATTTTGGATTTATGTCAACGGTCCATAAGGAAAGTGATAAGGTGGGGCAAGAGATGAAAAACTGAAATTGGAAGATGAGAATGTGGATTTCATTGTACAATTCTTTCGGCTTTGTGAATAGTGAATTTCTATAGTAAAGTAAAATAAAAGAAGGATAGTTTTTTAAAAATTTTTATTGTTATGTTAATCACCATACATTACATCATTAGTTTTTGATGTCGTGTTCCATGATTCATTGTTTGCATGTAACACCCAAGTGCTCCACGAAGGACAGTTTTTTTAACAACCTGAAATATAAAGAACGCACGAGTCTTTCTTGACTCCCTGCAGTTAATCACTTAGCACCTCAATTTTTTTTTCTCCAATTTGTGGTTCCCAATGAGTGTCGATGCAACATTAAATCATGTTTGTGCTGTACAAGATGGTTTTAGAAGACTATGGGAAGGTGTGCTGGTTGTGTTTGTTGGTAACACCACACCTGCTCTTCTAAGCCTGATGTCTGAGTGCTGGGGTTTACCACATGCCCTTGCCAAACAGCTTTCCATTTTAATTCTGCAAGGAAAGCACTCAGATAAAATCTGATGGACTGGGGAGAAGGAAACAAACACATTATTCACTGGAAGTAGCTGGTAGCACGTTAAACCCACATGTGGTCAGTGGCAGAGGTCAGTGGTAGCTTCCGACTGGAACTCTCAGGCTCCCTCCTGAGCAGCACCCACTTTGGTCCGGAAGTAACTGAGACCTGTGTCAGTAGCTTCCCTAAAATCCTGGCGTGGACAGGGTTGACACCAAATGGGGATGTTGGTAATGGTCAATATTTTCATCCAAGTGTTGGTTACTTGAGTGCTCATTTTGGAAATCATTCAGCTGTAGACTCTAGCGCGCTCTTCTGCGTATCTGGCACTGTACCCCAGGAAGACATTAACACGAAAAACAAGAACACTGAGGAAGTGCTGAACGACGTCTGCCTCCTTCCCACACTTGTCTCAATTAAGCAAAGGGAAATCAGTCTGCGCGGTGATAGCGAAAGACCGCAGAGGCTGACGGCCGATAAATTCCCATCTGCATTATTTATGGGTATCCAAATGGTGACTCAACGGATGAAGATCTCAGCTTTACATCGACCCCATGCCAAATGCGCGGCAGAGATACATCTTTCTAATGTGAATTGAAACGTTCTGTGGCTCCCATTCCATTTGAACTCTGATGGCAATTTGGGGGATGCTATCAGAGCCTGTACCTGCAGGCTAATGTTACCTGCATTAGGAATTGTGAAATATTGTGAGAAACACATTTCCTGGTTCATTTCAATTTGGTCTATAATAACTCAGCCTCACTGGTAATGGCAACTCAAGGTGGAAACCATAAACCTGGTGCATGGGAGAATTAGGGCGAGAGAAATATGAGCCTCATTTCCTGACCTGAGGGTCTGAGAGTGGACTTGAAGGGAAAAATCTCAGGAAGATTTCTACTTTGGGGGAAAATTAAGAGTATAATGTGTATGTGGGAGAGGAATGAAGGCTTGCTCTACGTGACACATTTTTACCCATTTTAGAGACATTGACGTTAAACATATGCAGAGTCTGAAAATATATTTTGATGAAATATTAAACATGTTAAGAGTAGGGTGCTGATATACAAAATACTAGGCAAGTGTTTTAAAGGGTAATTAACAGAACATTTTGAATATAGGGAATATTTGTTATTAGATTAATCAGTTATAAAAATTTCCAAATGATTCCATAAATTAATTTGTGACCAGATAGAAGTGTCACGTAAATACCAATTGAAACCAACACTGTTCAGTAGCTTCTACTTCAGAGTATTGTGACAGGTAGGTTGAATCCAACCCTGAAACAGTAACATATTACCTAAGGCAAGCATTATGCATGTGTACTGCATGCAGACCTACAATTGCTAAAAAACCACAGCCACAACAATCTGTTCATAATTCCCACTGTCGATGTGGTTTTTAATTTTTGTAAATGGTAATGTAAGTGTCCATTTCTTTGTACAAGATTCAAATATTAGTAAACTCACAGAAAAACTAATGGAAAGTAATTCTTTACCTCCCCTCTCTTTTATCCCTCTCCAGACCCCAGGAAAAACCATATTCACGGCTGATATGTACCACTTACAGAATGGTACTGGCACAGAATAAATGATAAATGTCCAATAACACACACACGTGTGCACACGATGTATGTAAGGTACCTGACATACCATCTCAGTCGTTAAGTGCTCAATATATGTTATTAATTTTTATATCTTCTCTGTTTTTAATAATCATTTACTATTTATTTATAAGAACTCTTTATATGAAAAGTATCATTTATTATGTAATGTGTCAATATTTTCACCCAGTTGAGATTTTTTTAACTATATATAATCTTAGCTATAAACTTTTTTTCACTTTTATGAATAGAAATTAGTCATTTCCTTATGGCACTTGATACATGTGTCATGCTTAGAAAGGATGTGCCACAAAAATTATAAAAATATGCCCTTATACTGTATTATAATTTATATATATTTCATATTAACTGCTAACTGGTTCTGGAATATAACTTTTTATATGATGTGAGGTATGCATCTGTTTTCTGTTTTGTTTTTTTCCCAATGCACAGCTATTTAATTCCAAGTCATGTTTTTAATCCCCCCCCCCACACACAGACCATGGATTTGAAAGGCCACCTTTGATCATATAATAGATACATACTCAGGCATGGGTTTCCTTCAGGACTCTCTAGGTATTGGTCACTAAGATTAGAGGACATTCTCCTTATTTTGTAATATACTTGTTTGCTTTTGGTATGAGTGTCAACCTTGTCACACAGAAATAGCTGCAAAGATTTCCAGTCATTGATAATTGATTCCTTTATCCAGAATCACATACACAGTCCTCAGCCTATTTGTGGTTACATGATATTGACTGGATCTAAGAGAAAATGAGGAAAACCTAGTCTGTCTGTCTCCAGATTTAACTATTCTTCTTCTCTGCTGGAGCTGATCCCAACTTCAGCTGATGGAATCATTCACATTGGCTTTTCTGAAGAGCTATAGGTTGTGTAGGAAATATTTTCTGTCTGGCCTTGACTTTACTCACCACATACACAGACACACAGACACACACACACACACACACACACATACACACACACACACACGGACCGAGAGCCCTGCCGAGTGTGAAGGTGTAAGTGTGAACTCAGATGGACACACCACTTAGCTGTTTAGATCAGTGACTAATTAATGCTTTGGCTGGATGTCACCTAACCGAATAGAGAAATGGATTTGTTCCAAGAAATAATTTTATAGAACCATTTCATCAGTCAAGTTAAGTTTGAATTATAGGAAACTGCTGAGTAGAACTTAACAAACACATTGAAAGCTGCCTCAAAAAGAAAAAAAAGAAATATAACATTTTCCTTTTTTTCGGAATGGATAACTAACATTCTACTACATTCATTAAATCTGTCATACCACGTTTTCCTCTCATCCGACACACTTGTGCTCATTAACCAATACTTTAAAACCTAATTTCTAGGCTCTTCCAATATTTAAAACATTTCAGAAACAATATTTACAAATATCTTACCTATATCGTAAATAGCAACCCCCGCCAAAAGGAAATGTTGATTGTTTGCCAATTCCCTTTTCCTAGACCAGAGGTTCTCTACAGTGTTCTGATCTTTTTCTGTGTCCTGGTCAAGGAGGCATGCACTGTAAGTAACTCAAGAACAGCACTAGAAAATTAAAGTTGCCAAAAATTTTTTGTCTATGAATAAAACAGTAAATTTAATATTTCCTTAATAATTGCACTCTCATTTAAATAACAATCTACATTTTAAACTTTTAATTAAAAAAGTAAACTAACTTTAAACTTACAAAAATTTATACAGGGTACAGTTATGAGCTCCACCTGGATTTCTGATTTATTTACATACTATTATGTGGCTTTCTCTCTCCTTCCTTCTCTGGCTCTCCATTTTCATCTGTCTCTCTTTATCAATCTCTCTACATATTTATATATAACATATAATTATATATTCATATGTTTGTGCATAATGTATACATTATGTCATATAGAATATGTATATTTCTAATATAATTTTTGATGACCCATCTGAGCGGAAGTTGCAAACATCCCTACTAGATGCTTTACAAGGAAACACTTTAATGAGGCTCTCTCTCTCAATAAGGAAATTCCCTTAGAAGATCACAATACAACTTTCAATTTCAGGGAATTTAATATTGGTCTACTAGCTGTCATCTTACCATACACTTCAATTCCAAGTTTACCAGTTATCCCAAGGTTGTTTATAGATTTGTTTCCTGTCTGATCTGTTATCCATTCTAAGATGGTGAAATATATTCCATTATGATCATATTAGCCTCCCTGAGCCAGAAACAGTACCTCATCAACCTCTGTCTTTCACAACATTGATGATTTTGAATGGTACAGGCCTACTGTTTTCTAAACTGTCCCTAGATTTGGCTTTGTTGGATTATTCTCATATAATCAAGTTGATAATCAGTTTTGCACTGGCAGGGACACTACATAGGTGATACCATGTCCTTCTTAGATGAGTGTATATGAAGTCACAGGTGTCATTTTTTTAAAAAGATTTATTTATTTATTTGAGAGAGAGTGAGTGAGCATGGGGGGAGGAGCAGAGGGAGAGAGAAACCCAAAAAGACTCTGAGCTGATCACAGAGCTGACACGAGCCTCAATTGCATGACCCCAAGATCATGAGCCCAGCTAAAAACAAGAGTCACCCTGACTGAGCCACCCAGGCGCCCCCCCACAAGTGTCATTTTGACTCATTGTCAGCGATATTAGTTTTGATCACTTGGTTAAGTTGGGATACACCAATTTTCTCCCATGAAAAGGTACTATTTACCCATTTTTTAAAAGTGATAGCTTTATTGAGAAAAAATTCACATACAATTCACCCATTCAATTCAGTATGGATAATTCCATAGTTTTTAGTGTATTCACAGAGTTGTACAACCAACACCACACTCAACTGTAGAACATTCTCCTGTTCTAAAAGTGTGCTCATTTTCATCCCAGAAAGAGACTCAGACCTCAATAGCAGCCACTTTGCATCATCTCTCAGACTCCTTTTCCATTTACGTGTCATGTGTATTTTAACTTTGATAAATGTTTTTCTTTTTCAGGCAAAAGTAGGTTTCTAAACATTTGGTAGCTTAATTTATTAATTTTTTTATTACATCTGAATTTTGGTCATAGTTTGAAAGCCTTTCCTCACATGGAGGAATTCATTCAATTTTCTAGTTTTGTATGATTTCATTTTTACTTACATGAGATTTATGATTCACATGAAGTTTATTCTTGTATACACTGTGAGAGCGATCTACTCTTCTCTTTTTCTAAACAGCTCTCAAATCATTCTGCCATGATTTATTGAAAAAGTCTACCTTTGCTCCAGTCAGTGATGCCATGTTTATCATGTACTAAAATTTCATTTGTACTTGACTCTCTTCCTAGATTTTTGACTCTATTGGACCGGTCTTTCTGCCCAGTTATGTGCCAGGAACCTCCTGCTTAATTAGAGGAATTATAGCATGTTTCAATGCCTGCTTGGTACAGTATGCGCACATAGTTCTTCTTCGGGAATTCTTAGCCATTCTTCCATATTAATTTTTCATAGAACTTTAGTAACACTCTGTTTTCAATAAAAAAAGAAAGAAAAAGGCTGGCGTTTGTATTAAATACACATTACATTTATTAAATGGATTAAACTACCATCTTTACAGTGTTGAGCTGTCCTACCTTCTTTTTTGTTTGCTTGTTTGTTTCTTAATAGAGAGAAAGGGATGAATTTACAGTGTGTGACTGAGTAATTTTGCACAATCATAGGCCGGCCCATGAGAATGAGTGAGCATCAAGTTTCACATGAGCATTCAGTTCCATGCATGTTACAAAGTGCTGCACAACTCTCCTCTAGTGCATATAATCAAGATTCTTTAAGAAAATCTGGAAAATAATAATATTAAAGAATGACAATTTGACAAAATGACAATAAAGGCTATCAAAGTAGTAAGGACCCAGAAGATTGTCACAGAAGAATTGCAGAAGATTCTAAGATTCATAAGAGTATATAAAAGTTGAATGTATTAATTATTTTCATCAGAAAACAAAGGGCTAAACTGACAAGATTAGCCCTCAGGCATATAAACCTTTCTATTTTGTGTAATGTGGTAGCTTCCAATTTTTTTCAATGAATGACATATACTTAGAGTAAACTAGAAGATAACTTTACAAAAATAGTGACATGTCCCCTCAGAAACTGTTTAGTAGATGTTCAGTTTTTAGAGTAAGTTTGTAGGAAGAACAAGCAAGATTCTAATTCTGGAGTTTGTAATGCCTCCTCTGACAATAGAGGCAGATCCTTCTATGGTATCTTTTTAATACATTTTCAGAATTTTTTTTGCTTTAAATCAGATCATGTTTCCCTTGCCTCACCAAACAATAGCAACAACAAACAATACATTGCACAGTACCACAAATAGGAACTATGATCACAATGGCCAGAAGAGGCCATTCTCCGTCCTTAACTTTACCTCGAGCTCTCAGTTCACAGGTCCAAACACTCTGAGCACCCAGTTAAGGTTGGGAGTTAAGCCTTCAGGTTGATGACCTCTGGGAATTTTTTGTTTGTTTGTTTATCCTCCCATTCTGTTTTTGTTCTTATTGTTTTTGTCTTTGATTGTCTTGCTTTTATAGACCTGCATGTTTGCACAGAGCTTTGGATCTTTGTGATGGTAAGTAGATAAGAAAGATTTAAGACCTGTTAAGAAGGAAATAGAAAAGAATTTGCTTTATACAAATTCTTATATATGGGGCCAATATATTACCAGGGATCAAACTGAATTGTGACAAAGATTTCTAAGGATGATATAGAAATATTGGGGATGGGAAGCTATCCCTCCAATGACTTGTTTTTCACAGATGGTAAGTGATACTTACGAGTGCACCTTCTGGCATCACTATAATTATTTGGATAAAAGTAGAAGAATTAACTTCTAAATCAAATCACTAATGGGTACGAGATGGTGGCAGAGGGAAGGACATGTTAGAATCACTTGCTCATTCTCTCCAGTGTTACTGACGTCAACTTGTGAAACATGGACAACGAAACAAGTTCTCAGCAAAACAAAACAAAACAAAACAAAACAAAAACAAAAACAAACAAACAAAACCAGTGTGGAAGTATAAAAACTGTTGCCCAAATCATCAGTGTCCAATACTCCAAAGGAACAGGTAATAGCCGTGTGCACACACTCAAACGCCTTCTGTTGCATTTGATTTCATTCTTTCACTGTCTTCCATACAGGTAGCAGAGAGCAGGGCCAGTGAATTCTTTCAGAAAATTGAGTTTTTGAGGCATGGCTGATTTGTTGCTTTCAGTTGCTTTAACAATCAATTCAGCCATAGACATCACTACCGATTATGAAGAAAGCTGAAGGGAACTATGGAGTGAAAGGAGCATGTGTTAAGGAGAGAAAAATTTGTGTAATTAACTCAGCATTATTTTTGAACACGTACCATGGGTCAGGGAACGTTCTATATATTGAGAGCAGTCAAAATCCATGAAAGCCTTGCCCCCAATGGAGCTCACATCCTGAGTGAAAAAGGCAGTCAACAAACATTCACTTGCACTTACTGAACATTTAATGTGTGGCTGGGTGTTTTTCTAAGACGTTCACATGCGTTACCCACATTACCCCATCTAATATTCACAAAAGCCCTGAAATGGAAAACATAAAGATACTGAAGAAGAAAAGAAGGTAATTTACACAGCCAGTAAGTCATAATTCTGAGAATCTGAAGCAAAACTACATAAACTCCAGATGTTGTAGGTAATAGGTCATGAAGGAAATACAGCAGGAGAAGGGAATCTAAAATCAAAGGTGCTCATGGTGGGTAGTGGTGTTTAATTCTGAAACTGGTGGCCATGGAAAGCCTTTTTTGGGAAGGTGATTTGGAGCAGAGAGGGAGTCATTCTTTAGTCTAAGAGCTAAGCATTCTGAATAGAGGGAAGAGCAAAGGCAAACATGCCTGAAGACAGTATGTTTGAGAAGCACTGAGAAGCAAGCATGGAGCACAGTGACAGAGGGAGGAGGTGGCCCGAGAGCGTGACAAACGGGTTCTGGTAGGGGAGGCAGTGGGGGGTGGTGGCTGTGCACAGCTGATCATTTTCTTTGTCCCTGCAGCCACTGTAGGTGCTGTGCTCAGACATCCTCAGGTCCTTTACCATTTTCTATGTGACCTGCACAGGCTTGGTGTGCTGGCTTTTGGAACTTGTCTTTGGAAAATGGTTCTCAAGTGCCTGGGGTCCCTTCTATTCTTTTCCATGCACAGAACACTAGCAGTGCCTGGGAATTATGTCTCCCCAGGGCAGCCAATGACTGACAGGTGCAGCATGTCAGTCATTGGCTGCCCTGGGGAGACACCTCCCAAGCCTTGAGCCAGGACCAGTTCTGAAGAGTGCTTTACACTCCCGAGTCTCCTTGTAGGATGAAGGTGAAGCCACCTCCGTTGCACATGAATCTTCCCTTCAGGGCGTGTTTTTGAGGAACTCAATCTAAGACATATGACATTTGGTAACCTAAACTGGTTCATCATAAGAAGCAGATTCTAATCCTCCAGGATTGAAACCTGGAGTTGGCCTCCTCGGTGGTCAGATATTACTGATGACCACACCACTGGTGGTAAGTGAAGTGTATATGCGGCACCAGTGAGATTACTGTGAACGGGGATGGATCCGAGAGGAAGGAGGTACACGGGTACACGCAGTATCTTCATGGGAGCGGGGGGAAGGGGTGGAGGGAGAGGGACAAGCCGACTCGCCGCTGAGCGCGGAGCCCAAGGCGGGGCTCCATCTCATGAGCCTGAGATCAAGACCTGAGCCAAAATCAAGAGTCCGACACTTAACCAACTGAGCCACTCAGGTTTTCTGAAAGAAAACAAAAACTCCAAACAACAACAACCACAAAAACTTCTTTGTATCTAAATAGGTCAGTAGGACCTCTTAGAAATCCAGTCAGAATTCAGTTCTAAAGTAGGGTAGTGTCTGTGCTCAGTTTAGAGTAGACCCTTTTATTTGTCTGGAGTTATATTTTAAAATTAGGCTATTGAGGGCGCCTGGGGGGCTCAGTCGTGAAGCGTCTGCCTTCAGCTCAGGTCATGATCCCAGGGTCCTGGGATCGAGCCCCACATCGGGCTCCCTGCTCAGCGGGAAGCCTGCTTCTCCCTCTCCCTCTGCTGCTCCCCCTGCTTGTGTTCCCTCTCTCACTATCTCTCTCTGTGCCAAATAAATAAATAAAATCTTTAAAAATAAAATAAAATAAAATTAGGCTATTGATTTGAGATTTATTTTTCAGTGTAGGCATTTACAGCTATAAAATTTCCCTTTAATCCTGCTTTTGCAGCACCCCATAGGTCTTGGCACACTGTGTTTTTATTTCTCTTCAGCTCTAAACATTTTCTAGTTCCCCTTGTGGTTTCTTCTTTGATTCATGGGTTGTTTGAGATTGTATGTTTTTTTTTCTTTTTTTTTTAAAGATTTTATTTATTTATTTGAGAGAGAGAGAATGAAACAGAGAGAGCATGAGAAGGGGGGAGGGTCAGAGGGAGAAGCAGACTCCCCGCCGAGTGGGGAGCCCAATGTGGGACTCGATCCCGGGACTCCAGCATCATGACCTGAGCCGAAGGCAGACACTTAACCAACTGAGCCACCAGGCACCCCTGTTTTTTTTTTCTATTTGTATATATTTATAATTTTCATTCTTGTTCTGTTAATGATCAGAGAAGGTGCTTTATGTGTACCCTTTAAAATTTATTGAGAATTGTTTTGTGTTCTCACATATGCTCTATCCTGAAAAGCATAACACTATGCGCTTGAGAAGAATGTGTGTATTCCATTGTCACTGGGTACATTGTTCTCTATGTGTCTGCTAGATCTAGTTGGTTTGTTGTGTTGTTCAAGTCCTCTGCTTACTTATCTTCTGTCTAGCTGTTCTATCCATTTTTGAGAGTGGGACTTTGAAGTCTCCATCTATTTTTGTAAATCTATTTCTGTATTCAATTCTGTAGATTTTTGCTTCATCCATTTTGATGGTCTGTTGTTCGGTGTGTAAATGCTTTATTTGTCACAGCTTCTTCCTATATTGAAACTTTTATTAATAGGTGATGTTCTTCTTTGTCTTTTATAAACTTTTTTTTTCAGTTTACAGACTCTTGTCTGATATTAGTGTACTTAACCTCATTCTCTTCTGGTCACTATATTCATGGAAGACCTTGTTCCATCCTTTCACTTTCAACCTATTTGTGGTTTTTGGATCTAAAGTGCGCCTCTTGTAGATCACACGTGGTTGGATCTTTTTTTATTTATTTAAGATTCCACATATAAATGAGGTCATACAGTATTTGTTTTTCTCTGTCTGACTTATTTCATTTAGCAAGATCCCTCCAAGGCCCATCCATGTTGTTGTAAATGGCAGGATTTCCTTGTTTTTGTTTTTTAATGGCTGAGTTATATTGCATATAAAACACACACACACACACAAACACACACACACACACACAACTTCTTTTATCTATTCATCCATTGATGGGACACTTAGGTGGTTTTGATATCTTAGCTGTGAACATGGGGGTGCAGATACCTTTTTGAGTTAGTGTTTCTGTTTCCTTTGGATATCTTCCCAGCAGCGGAATTGCTGGGTCATATAGTAGTTCCATCTGTAATTTCTTGAGGATTCTCCATAGTGTTTCCCACAGTGTCTGCACCAGTTGACAGCCCCACCAAAGGTGCACAAGGGTTCCTTTTTCTCCACATCCTCACCAGCATTTGTTATCTCTTATCTTTTTGAAGATGACCATGTTAATGGGTGCGAGGTAATATCTTATTATGGTTTTAATTTTCATTTCAAAGGTACATACAAAGAGAAGGAAATCTAGAGGGGAAAACATTGTTGTTTAGGTTTGACTCAGGCTGTGTTCTCGGGATTTCTAGGAGAAACAATGCATCTCACACATCTGCTCCCCCTGCTTTAATCCTAATCCAGCTACAAATCATAAACCAATCAGACAGGTAACTTAAGCTGGCAGGACTCTGGTGAGCCACACTTCTTTTTCATATTAATTTAACAGAAGGCAGCTCTAAGGATTTGCTGGAATATTAGGCTGCATGAGAAGTCTATTAATCCGTCATCTCTATGCATCTTTGAGAATCTCAAGGCTTTTTGAAATTAAGAGCATAGGGACGTTGGAAGCAGTACAAGTCCCTGAGGTTGTGGGGAAGGCAGAGAAGCCCTGAAGATTGTGCAATCGCTCCTTGCTGTGTTTGCAAGCTGCTTTGGACCCGTCCTCCCTGGCCGCAGGGCTCCATGCACAGGGCGCTGCTCACGGTCTCTAGGAGTGTGGTCCACATTCACGCGGGCTTTGAGTCCCCCCCGGTGATAATTCTTTTTGACTCTCTCACTGTAAAAATTGAAATGCACATGCTCTTTGGTTTAAACAGTCTTTTACTCTCCACTAAGCATTCTTGTTTTGTTTTTCTCTATCTCCCCATGTACGCCAAGCCTTTTTATTGCCTGTGAGAAAGCGATGATTTTATCTAAGACTTAAATAAATCACTCAGCAGTAGGCCCCCTGCTTCTGTGGAGGGCCAGTGGCATCTGTGATATTCTTACTAAAATACATTTATTCAAGATCCAGCTTAGCCTGAAACAGACATCACTAAATGTGTGATTGTAATAGGGCTGTTCCTTAAGACAAAAGAGCAAGCAGAGAAGTTTTTTGTTATAAATGCCACAACAATAATATCCAAGCATATGGTGATTCACTGCTACACAGCACAGTAACATTTATGTCACGAGTCACATTGTTACCCAGGATACGTTCCCTTGAATTCAAAGTTTCTATGATATGAAATGAAAACGATTACGTTTGGTATTGAGTCATCTCTATCCAAGGGACCCATTCAAACTCTGCCCCTTCCTCTCCTTAGTGGTTTCCTCTCCAGGGATGGCACCATGGAGGGAGGGGAGAATCACAGATCTGTATCCTGCTCGCTCAGGACACTGCTATGGGGGAGGGTGGAGGTAACCACAGAGTCGCTCTCCTCCTGGAAGTACCTCCAAAGAAAGCATCACACCTTGGCTCTGGCAAAACTCCTTCCTCGCCTCCCTTCTGGTTGCTTTGAAGTCAAGGGTCTGTATATACATGACACGCATCACCCAGAAATTCTTTAGGTAATGAATGTCACGGATTGCTCTGTTTTCTCAGCCCTTAGGCAAAAATCTCAAACACCAAGTACTAAACGGTACATGGAGATCATTTGTGCTGCCCAAGCCTTGTAGTTGGGTTTGTTTCTTCATTTCCTGGTGGAGGATGGTGCCCCGTGGGACCCCAGGTCAGGCTTTTCCAGGTGTTCCCTCTTCCTTTGTTCACCTTGCTCTCCCAGCTTGGGAGAGCCCAGCCAGGTTGCCTGATGAATCAAGGGCACCTCTGTTATCTCCTTCTGAGAAGACTCCTCAGTTCCCACAAGTGATGGGCTCCTCTCCCTTAATCATGCCCCCCTGCTACTGAGTTGCAGACGCAGCCCAGAGTCTCCTGTCTCCCGGATTCTGCTGCTGCTCCATGTCTCCACTGCAGGTCGCATGCCCCCCCTCTCCCAGACCTCTCCTGCAGCCCCCGCCCTACGACAAGGAGACACTCTTCTTCTCAGCGGAGAAGCTCCACTGGAGCACCAAGCTTGCAGGTTTTGTAATGCAGAGCCTGGCTGCAACTTGCCCCTGGTTGTACACTGTGGAAATTCTCATCACGAGTTTTCATACCTAATAAGTACGACAGCGGGGAAAGCTTTTCTGGAGGGTTCAAAGGTGTTCCGTAACTCGAAGATCCCTTTGAAAACTGGGGGCAGGGTGGGTTGGTTCTTATACTTGTATATTTGCATATAGCCTACTGACATTGTCTTATCAAGTAAAAAATGAATTGTAAATAAATTTACAATTCTTTAATAAATTCTTTATTAAAACAGACGGAAACCTCTGATTCTTTGACTAAGGCAGGGAACACGTCAGGTTTATTTGGAGCCTTTCATTTTCCTCTGAATACTCTCATTACAAATACCTGTCAGATGACCTCAGTGGAAAATCTGGGAGGCTGAATTAATTGCCAAGGCCTTGGTGAAGGCGGCACCAGGACACAGCTAGTGACACAGATAGTCCCCAAAGCAGTGACAGCTGAAGACTTTCTGGGAATCATGAGGGGAAATCAAATGAAAATTAAGCTAACTCTATGTCTGGGCTCACACGAGGATCCCAGAAAAGAACTTTCAGTGACAGAGCAAGAGAGTAGAACTTACCACTGAGTAACTAACATCAATAGTAACCAACTTTGGATGTGTACGTGTGTGTATGAGTTTAAGGAAACTATAAACTTCTAGGTAAAGAGAATGCTTAAAACAACAACAAAACAAAATTATTCCTCATTACAGCCAATGCTTTCCGAAGTCAGAGATTATCTAATGTTTAAATACAAAAGACAGGCCCTGCTCAATCAATATAATTTAAGACTTTAGATGTTTTTCTTTTTTTAATAAATTGAAGTGCAGTTGATTTGGGGTAGTAAAACGTAGGGTTGGGGTGTGTTCTAGGATCGAGCAGAGTTGTACAGAATAGTTAGGGACAACGAATTAATCATTATAAGTATCAAGAATCAACATAGGATCCTCTATTTTGGTCCAAAAACATGATTCAGATGACTTTGCAAAATAAAGATTTCCAAGGGCAGAGAATCTGTTTTGTCTGTGCACATACGGTATTCGGGGAAGGTAATTAAGTACATCAAATCAGTAGAAGAGGAAAGAAAGGAGACGCTCATGATGAGGACCAGGGACATGCTTCCCTCTTCTCACTCATTCTTCTCGATTACCTCTCTCGTTCCTTGCCTGCCCACAACGGGCAGCTCTCCTCCTGCAACTTCCCCATCCCGCTGCGTTCCTACGTGTTCTCTCTGTGGCCAGGCCACTCGGAACGCGCAGGGGGCACGCACAGCTAGGACACAGCAGCCCAACGAGCCTCAGAAACGAGACGCTGGACGATACAGACGTGAGGCTTTGAATCCCGACTTGACGGCAGGGGTGCCCCGTCAGAAGCTAAGTCAGGAAGGGGGCGGACACGGGATGGGATCCTATCTATAAGCAAAACGACAGATGATCTTGGGTGGGAGGGGGTGCCCGTGACTCCAAACAAGCGGAGAGATGGCATATGGGGGAAGGACACAGATATGGTCTGTGGTAGTCTGAGGAAAAGGAATTCTGTCCACAAGGGTATACAGCCTTGGAAGGAGAGGGATGTATTTCTTCCCAGGCAGGCAAAATGTACGCACAGTGCGTAGAAGCTGACAGTAAAGATACCTTCCCGCGGATGCCTGTCTCCATACTGTTGAAGAGTTACCTAGCTCTGGGTGCCGATGGCACCTTCTTCCCAATCCTCCTACCGGTTCCACTTCCTAATCAACCTCCATGTCACTCCTGCGCCTCTGGTGTTGTTTTTAGGGCACTGTGGAATGTCAGGGCAGGAAAGGATCCTTGAGATTCTCTACAACCTTTAACTTACAGACTGGAAAACCGGGGATCAGGTCAAGTAAGTGCCTTCTTGTTCTTACAGAGTGCTGTTGGTAGACATTTTAGACACAGTTCAGATCTTCTGAATCTCACTCCAGTTCTCTTTCTAGCATATCAGCCAGATGTTTTCTCCCTCCTTCCTTGGAGAACAGACTGTGTGGGGGGTAGGAGTGAAGGCGGGGGCGGGGAAATGTGTGTGTTTCTAGTATGTGTATATTAACGGATCACTTATTGAAAGGAGAGAATTACTGGGGAAAGTACAGAAGAGTTTCTAGGATGTGTTCTGAAGGTTAACAAAACTGCCAAACTTGTTCAAAGGAATTTAATTCACTCTTTTAACAATGTATTTGCATCCATTAGCCCCCTGGACTGATAGTGCTGCCCAGTAGAAATGCAATGAGCACCACAAATAGAAGCCACATATGGAATTTTCAACATTCTACTACTTATGTTTAAGAAGTAAAAATAAATGAAATAAACTTACTAATATATTTTATGTAACTCAATACACCCAAAACATCATTTTGGGTATTCAAATACAGAAATTATTAAATTTTGTATTCAATACAAAAATTATTAAAATGCTTACATTTTTTTTCCTTAAAACGAGTTTGTATTCCACATTTGCAGCTCATCTGCCTTCGACCAGTCACATTTTAAATACTCAATAGCCACACACGCCTAGCAACCACCACATTGGGCAGCATAGCCTTCAAAAGTAATTTTTTAGTATAACTAGTATTCAGTCACAGAAATCATAACCATTGTCCATTTAGTAGCTATGACTTTGGTATGAGATTTCAATCATGTCTCCTCAGTGACTCTTGATAATTAAAACTGTCAGCTTCTTGATTAACATCTTTGCACACCTTCAAAAATAGGTTTGCTTTCGTAACTTCAACTCACAGAGGCATTTGTTATGGGCTTTAATCAGATGCAAGAGGTTTTAGTCCAAACAACACTTAAAGTATTCTTTAAGATTAACTTAAAAGTATGGCACAAAACAAGCAGCTTATCTTTAAAAGAGTCACATAGCAATCTCCTGCATTTTCGGTAACGTACTTGCATGCAAAATGCATTTCCATTTCTGAAGCTGTTAAAATAATTGGATGGCTTTCTATTTGAAATGCTGAGGAATCTAAAGTGATGATCAGGTGTTCCCAACCAGGCCTGACATCCTTAGTGCTTCCAGAAATTCAAATCTTTCAAACTGATTACACATTCCTTCCTGCACTTCAGTATTACTGACTTCTATTTAAGTGTTCCATTTTACAGGTTGATTAATTGAATAAAAGTATGAATAAAAAACTGTCCTGGGATGACTGACAGACGAAATGAAAATTCACAACAGTACCTGAGGTTGAATCTACCAAATGTAGCACTGGCCTTGCTCCTGCTTAGCTTCTAATGCTTGACCGGCCAAATGCAAACATGTGGGGGTAAATCACACAGGATAAAGAAAGGAATCACTAAATGAAGAAACAGGTGGGTTCTATCTTCAGAGAATGAAGTCCTATTGATGAGAGATGAAGATGAAATCAATCAGAAAGTAATTTTTTTAATAACACAAAAATGGGAATAATCTCCAGGTCTTCTTGGCTGAAGAAAAAAGTAGAAAGGGAAGCAGAACCCAGACAGTGGAAATAACCCCAAAAGAGACTCCATGTACTCCTACTTGCTCACTGTGACTTGCTCTGCATGGATGCATGCCTGCCACCTGACACGGGACGCCTCAAAGAGCCAGAGAAAAAGCATCTTTACGTGGCCCATCTCTAGTCTCATCTTTTAAAATTAGTAGGTTGCTCCTGTATGAGTCTAGAAGTCATGTATTTGGCTGTATTAAATCTGAATGATTTTAGGGGATCTGCCGATGGCTACCATTCACTCTTCCATTATGATTTCTTTTTTTATTAAAGATTTTATTTATTTATTTATTTATTTATTTATTTATTTATTTATTTGACAGAGAGAGCACAAGCAGGGGGAGCGGGAGCGGGAGAAGCAGGCTCCCTGCTGAACAAGGAGCCCGATGCGGGGCTCGCTCTCAGGACTCTGGGATCATGACCTGAGCCCAAGGCAGACATTTAACCCATTGAGCCACCTGGGTGCCCCACCCATTATGATTTCCAAACAAAACTGTAAAGCCTCTACAGCCGATTAGGCACAGATCTCATACCTTGAGGAAGGTTCCCAGTCAATTTAGATAAAGGACACCCGAATAAGAAAATGGGTGAAGTTGGTCAAAGAGGAAAAGAAAGAAAAAATGGGGTTAAAATGGTCTTCCATAAAGTCTAAGCATCTCTATTTTCTAACAAAGAGAAAAACAAAACTTGTAGGAGATGAGTCAAATTCTCATAGCAGATCTTCTGATTCATTCTATCTGATTGACACTTCTATTTGTGCCAGAAACTTCCGATACAAATTGGATGTTGGAGGAGAGAGAAAGGAAGGAATTAGGGAAATCTGAAAGAGACCGTTTGTCTGAGAAAGCCACACGTGGCGTCCAGTAATGGCTGGAGAGTTTGTGATGTTGCTCGCGTCTTTGCTCCAACTTCTCTCCCACGTCGCCCGTGCCCAGTGACACATGAGCATCTGTGATGCTGGGTAACATTTTACTTGCATATCAGGACTGCCTTTCAGCTTCATGACACAGGCAGCTTAATTCTATTTTGATATTTTCTGAAAATACTCCCTTTGAACAAGCCATTTTAACATACCATCACATTTGCAAAAAGCCACACTCCAATTTAACTGCAAAAGAACACCTTTTCTTTACTGAGCCAACTGCCAAAACATTTGAAAATGTTCTCCATTTAAAAGGCAAGTCGATTTCTCCCCACAGCAGAACCTGGAGCACAGACAAGAGGTTTCCAACAATACTCCTCCGCATGATGTGGAGGCTCATTTATCACCAGTGACAGGGACGTCTGAGTCCCGCCCTGTGAAGACGGGGAGCCAGCGCCCCAGAAAAGGTTTCTGAGTTAACACGCCTGAGCTTGAACCCCACTTTGTCAGACCGCATGACTCGGCCTTCAGCGAGTTCATTTTTCTAAGTCTCGGTTCCCATAACCTCAAACCGAACACAAGGGTACGGCCGCAGTAGGCTTTGGGGAGCACTGTGAGAAAAGCGCGCGTGTTTCGGGTGATTAGCACCTGGCCGGGCACGTGGGGGCCGCGCCATGAAACATGCGTTTTCCTCTTAATTCTCCACACGGACGACATGCATCAGAGCAGGCCACTCCCCAGCTTCAAATCCTTGAGGACGCTCGTTGAAATACAGATAAATAATCAGCCTCCTTACCGTGCATGAGGTTCCTGCCCCCAGATCTCCCTGAGCAGCACTTCCCACTTGGCTCACTGTTGGCCAGCCACGGGGTCCCGGGTCCAGCTGCCCTGGCACTGGCTCTCCCTGCAGGCGACAACGCAGACAATCAATACAGGAACAAGTGAGTCCTTCAAGCACTGCAAGTTCAGTAGTTAATGAATCAGAAGCTGAGGTTGAGTGAGCAGTCCCCGTGCACCCATCCTAATAACAGACTGAGATGCTCAAGCCGACCCGTCTCTCTGCGAAGGCCCAGCTGCCCTGTCCACACAGCAGGTGGCCAGTGCAGCCAGGGGGCCTGCGAGCTGCAGGAAGCACCGGAGCAATGCGGCCATAGACCCAAACGGCTTTTTAAAAAATCAGATTATTTTAACTGAACTTGGTCAAGACCGCTTTCCGATCTCCCCATTCCCTTCATTACACTGTCAGCTAGAGCTTCAAACTCATTCACAGTACTAGCATGTCCAGTGGGGCACTGTCGTCACGTCCAGCGAAAGCGTGACCCCATTTCCTCCTACAGCAGCTGTGTACTATGAAGACATCGCTCTTGGGCGGTAACTGGCCTTACGGACACCTCCAGGTGTACCTGCTGGAAGTCGTTCCTGCGCTGGGATGGAATGAAGTCATCCAAGTAAAAACAGAAGTGCCTGCAAATCACACAAATACACCCTCCTAACCCCAAACTAAACGCATCCTCTGATTTCCCCTCATCTTGGCTCCAAAACCGCCCACAGCCATATGCATTCCACCTGCTATGAAGTCAGACCATACGGGAGAAGTCGGAGTAGAAAGGGACAGTGGTTGAACGGATTACTGTTAAAATATCTTAATTTTGCAGAATTAAAAAAGAAAGCATGTTAACACAGGGCTATGACCCCTCCCCAAGTTTCTAAAAGGGCTTTTGTACCTCTTATCTCTATAATTAGTAATAAAAGCAAATTTCAATCGACCACGCTAAAATTGAAGCGGAATTCGTTTTCCATTTTCTCTAGGGAAAGTGATATTACAAGGTCGTTAAACCGGAAAAGGTAATCAAAGAGCAGACATAGAAAAATGTAGGATTAAAAGTACTGTAAAGGTGTGCGAGGCAGTTAAATTAAAAAAAAAAAAACCACATTATTACTATTTCCTGGATTTGTTTACATTTAGAAGCTTATTAAGCTTTTTAAAATGTCTAACTTGTGATTTATTTTTGTTCCTAGTAACTATTTACTCCCAACCATAATTTTGTGTTTGTAATTTTGAGCTGTGTGAGTTCAGGCCCCACACTACCTGGACTCAGCCTGCTAGTCCAATACGCCACCATTATCACTCTCCTGCAGCTCAGGGTCTCTCGTTCCGTACAGCAGTGGTGTCTTCAGAATGTCCACATTAGCGTTTTCCCGAAGCTTTGGGTATTTATAGAGGGCGTGTATGTCTATGTGTGCCCTGATGCTTCTTGTGAACAGGTGAGAAATGAAAGGGATGTCTGTTGGCCATCAGTCCAAAATGAGTATCAAAAACACACCCTGCTCCTATGTATTCTATCATTTTGAGACTTCATACTGTCACGTCAGAAATTTAGTTCTGAGTACATTTCTTGGTAACTGGGTCGGCTTCCTCAGAGCCACGTAGGTAAGCAATGAAGGGAAACTGGAATTAAACATGATAACTCTTCTCAAGCTCCCCGGAGTGAGACTGAATGCTCTCCTTCCTGCCTCAAGGGCTGAGCTTGATTTACAGAAAACCTGTGATAGCCATCCTGTGGGATTTCTGGTCTATTTTTCAGAATACTTCCTGAGAAGATTTGAAGTGTGCAGTCTCTAGGAGTTACAGTGGTTAATATTCTGGACATGATGATTCCTTTGAAATCATACTCTATCTATAAATGTTTAATATTCCAAATAAAATAATATATCCTTTACCTACAATAATTCTGAAGGTAGCTATAACTGTTTTAAGGTTTTCTACTGGGAAATATTGTGTATTTTATTAATAGGAAAAGCTCAAAAATATGCTGAAAACCTATCTAAAGATTTACTTAATAAACTTTTAGTATGCAAGTGTCCTTTGAACATCTTCTTCATAATAATACCATCTTGATTTATGTAGAGAATTCCCTTTCAAGATCTCATACATAAAGACCACATTAGAAATACCACAGCACTGTGTACTTAAATTCCAAAATCAAACAAGATTCCATTAGTTCCATAATCAACATATGAAACAGAAGAAAGGATGGATGGATACCATATATTTCCTCAACTACTTCAGAAATTGCCTTGGCTAGTAATGAGACATTTGTTGAAACTCCTTAAGTTTCTATAATTATGAGTAATTTGCCAGGATATATATGTATTTAACTTTGGCATCCTAAGAAAGTGCCTTAATACGTTTTGTTCATCATTTGTGCCAGAAATGGGCCTTAATGGAAAAGAGAATCCAAGATCCTTAATGGGAAGGAAAGTCATGCTCTTTGCCTGAATACAATGAGGGAAAGATAGGGAAACACACACACACACACACACACACACACACACACACACACACACACACGGTACTCCAAGTTCAGAGAAGTAAGAGGCTTCTAGCTTTGGAAGTAGTAACTTCCAAATCACTTTAGGCTGTGATTTTTGTGTGCTGAAACAGTGCCCACCATGTATATCCCTAGTAGACTAGCAGAGTCTCACATGTGGTGGGTTCTCAATAAGCCTTCATAGAATAAATAGATGAAGGAAATCAAAATTTAAAAAGTTACACAGAACAGAGCCCATAAAACACTGCCTATTTCACCAGGAGTCTTTTTTTTCTTTCAAACAAGGACGTGTTCATCAGTTCTTTTCTGCAAATAATTTTAAGCAGTTATATATCTCCCCAAATATACTGTTACAGAGCTCACATATTTCAATCATATCCATCAGAACACCACCAAAGACATTATCAAATCCTCTGGAAAACACCTGCTATTCTCTGTCAATGAATTTCCCTTGACCTACCTGTCTAATAACTAACACGAGAAGAGCTCAAAGGATTCACTTTTATTGCAACTCAGCTGCTGATTATGCTAATACATTGGAACTAGATGTGGGGCTGGCATGTCCCCTGGGGAATCAGAGCCTGAAATCTGTGCACCTAGAACGGGAAAGTGCTCGTCCTCACAAAACCCCAGTTACCCTAAAGGCTTGTTCCTTCCTAGATTCTCCTTTCCACCACGTTCCCACTGGTAAAGCATTGGAATGAACCTAAGCCAGAAAGAAGGGTGTGGTGATTGACTTCTTGGAGATGGGAGCCTGAATGGCAACATTTTGGCTGTGTCACACAGCGGCTTATCAGGACCCATATGCTTGCTCTCCATGGTTTCATAACAAAATTCTTTTACTTTCTCAAGTATTTAAATTTTGTAGAGATTTATTTATTTTAGAGAGAGAGAACATATGTGTGCAAGCAGAGGGAGAGGCAGAAGGAGAAGGAGAGAGAATCTCAGGCAGACCACCCGCCCAGGATGGAGCCCAACATGGGGCTCAATCCCACGACCCTGAGATCATGACCTGAACTGAAATCAAGAGTTGGATACTCAACCAACTGAGCCACCCAGGAGCCCCTCAAGTATTTAATTTTTTGAATAAAATTAAGAGAAATTCATACCATATTGTAGAAATTACCAAAGGGTTTGAAAAGCACACATAGACTGAAAAGACTCTCTCCCGGCCCCTTTCTCTCATACACCAATTCCTGTTTTCCTATGCAGGGCACCCACTTATATACGTATCTTCTCTTTTTCTACAGCAATGGAAACAGACTATGAATACTGTTTAGCACATTACTTGCTAATAATAAATCTTAGGGTTCTTTCTTACATAAAAATATAAGCAGCATCTCCTTCCATTAGCTCTGAGCTTTAATTAGCTTTTAATTCCCATAGCTCTGAGAGCTATAATGTATTACGATGTAGAGCATATACCATAATTTATTGAATCAAACCCCTACTGATGGATATTTAAGTTTTTTCTAATATTTTATTTATGTAGGTTCACAGTCTCATAGTCAATATGTTTAAATCTGGTAATTTCTGAAAATCACTTTTTTTAAAAATAATTTTTGTGCCAAAACTCATTTGGTCACAAAGTCTAATCTTTCCTGATAAGAAGCAATACTTGTGCTGACAACAGGTACTTGTGATTCTGTTTGCTTACCTTTTTGGTGCATGTATTATTAGGTTACATAATATGTAATACATTTTGATCAGGTATTATTTGGTATTTGTTATTCTTTAACATTTTCTTATGTTCTGCCTTCATTTTAATTAAAATTGAAAATACTTTTAGAATTAGATTGACTACTCTGGGGACAGCTAAAATCAGAAAATAATGAGTGGTATGTTCATCAGAGTGGTTTGTGTTTCCTCTGTGATGGCGATGAGCAAGAACTAGAGACACAGAAAAACACACCGCATGGGGTAAAAAATGGTCGGGACCCTGTGCCAATCATATGGATGGACCGATAACGAGTCTACCGTGGATGTCTACCAGCAACTGGTTTGTTGGTCATGATCCCAGCTGGACGTGAAGAACTCAACTGTGACGCCGGGTGTGGATTTTCAGGAGGCTGACTCTGAGGAAGAAGCACCTGGTGAAACAGATCTGAACAACTCTGGTGAGAAAGCTACTCCGACAAATTCCTGAAGATGATACTCAATGAAAAATGCAGGCTTCAACAAACATATGATGCAGATAAAAAGCAGGGCACTGGTGCTAAGTTCCTAGAAAGACCTTAATGAGGACTCTGGGGCAACCACCACCATATGGTACAAAGGAAAATGGTGTTCACGCTTCCTGGCTGTGTGGAAGCTATAGGAACACAAGAGGAAGATAAACACAGTTTGGGAAGCTGAACATCTGAAATTTTTGAAAGGTGTATTTGATTAACTTGTGCCTTATAGTGCAAAATAAAAACAAGCATAACCAGAGGTATATTTATCTTACTGGCTTACAAGTAATTTTCAACCAGCCATATGAACTCATTTCAGATCAATATGACCAGAAGGGGAAAAAAAAAAAACCTATAATGTTGTTATTCATGGATGAGTATATTTTTGCCCCACATGACATCTGTAATATGCCCCTTCTAGTTCATGACGGACAAGTATAATATATACTTAAAAGTATAAGGTTGCTGTAATCAACACAAGTTGAAGAAGCCAAGATTTCCTAAATGCCTTCTGTTTGTAGGACACCAATTATACTGTTGCTAATGTTTGGACTTATGTTGATAAGGCAACGTTAACAAGTGCTTGGCACAGCCATCAGGTTAGCAGTGACATTTGAGCTCTGCTCAATGATTCTCTCACAGAGTGATAGGAGATGGTGGCACGCCCTATCACGGAGGCTGAGGTGAGTCAGCCACGAGTGTAGAAAAGTTAGGTAAAAAGCATTGGCTGCGTATTACCTGAAGGATGGGGAAATTGTGTAAATTCTAAAATTTTTCACTAGAAGATGGAAGACAATGGTTGATCACCTGATTGCTGTACTTGAACAACACGCATTTATCAGTGAGCAAGAGATTACTGTAGTTTACATAATTAAAAAAAAAACCTCCTAGACAGAAACCCATGGTAATGAGAACAAAGACACCAGAAGTTTCTCATCAGGCCACCCATAATGAGGTTTAATAAGGCTCTGGCGTGGTTTTGTCACTTGAGAAATTTGTTCTTGGCCCATCCGCAGACATCTAACTCCAATCTGGCTACAAAGGCCATGCTGACCTGTTACTTTTCCAAGACGCGCTGATGTAGAAAATATTCAGTGTATGTTTATGTGCAGGCAGAATGAAGTTTTGTTGAACATTAGTCATGGAAAGAAGCAGCACGGCCTGATTACACCCTATATCCATGTTCACAAAATGTGATCCCGAGAACCAGTGGCATCATTGCTTGATACTTTGATAAAAATGCAGATCATAGGGTCTGACCCCCAGACCTACTGAATCATGCACTCTGAAGTTGGGACCCAGCCAGGTCTTTCCATAAGGCCTTGGTTGATCCTTATGCATGCCCTCATTTGAGAATATTCCATTATTTCAAAAACTATAAAAAAGACAACCATAAAAAAGAACTATAGATAAACTATAACACTATTTTTTTGTCTTGTTTTGTTTATGCCACTTGATGTTAGTATACACATATTCCACTGTGGACGTAGTAATACTTTAGATAGCGGGTGCCGCCCCAAATCCTACCAAGTCCATTATATAATAGAGGAGATGAGCATGTAGTATCTTCCCCAAATCAAACACAAAAGCTGTATTCCATAACACATTCAGTCCAAAGGTTTTTGATAAGGGATTGGGCACCTGTCCCAGTAATACAGCACTGAATAATCTTGTCACAAGTACGGTCATACAGTTTTGGGAATTCCTAGAAGGGTAATAGCTGGTTCCAAGAGAATCTGCGCTTGTGATTGTAAAAGATGTTGTCCAGCTTCCCTACACAGCAATTAAACCTATTTGCTTTCTCACTGTAATAGACAATATAAACTAATGCCCACATCCCCATCTCTCAACGACGATCCAGTATTAAGCTGTGCTGCGTGTATCCCTCTGATAGGTGATAAATGGTATCTTTACTGGTTTAATTTGCACTTTTCTTATTATGACTGCAGCTGATCATTTTTGCCCTCGTAATTCCTGGGCTATGTGATCACATTCTTCATATCCTTTGCCCATTTTTCTGCTGGGTGTGTGTCAGAGCCACACTGTTTGTCATGGCAAATATACATATCAATTGTCTCTGGTGATTTAATCATTTTGGTATCTGAGTTTTGGTCCTACAAAAGCTTCTGATTTTTATGTTGTTAAATTGACCAGGTTTATTTTTCTCTTTATGCTTTTTTGTTATAGCTAGAAAAGACTGTATAATTCAGAGATTCAATATGCTTCCACTTTTTTTTTTCTATAGCTTCTAAAACATGTTATTTGATGTTTTCATGTAAATATTTTATCAGTATTGGACATTTCCTAGCATACAGTATGAGGAATTAACCGAACTTTGTTATTTTTTCTAGATGGCAAATTGTTTCCCCGTGCCATTTATTGAAAGGTCTTTTTACCCTGATGAAAGATGTCATCTGCAACTTACAAGAAAGTTTGTTTGTTTTTTGCAGAAATTTGTGTCTACTTCTAAACTTTCAGTTCTGACGCAGCAGTTTGTCCACATCTGTGGTAATGCCCCATTGTTGTTCAGGCTGCACAGTAAGTATATCTTAACATTTTCCAGGGACTGTTCCCTCTACTTTTCCAGCATTGGCCTTTTTCAGAGGTTTCCAGACTGTCTTTTCTTGATTATCATTTCAGCCTTAATTTAACAGTTACCTTGCCTAGTTAAATAAAACTGGTTTAAATTTGTTATTGGGGCTGATGTAATTAGCTGAGGGCAGATGACACGTCATATTGTGTCTTCCTAGGAGATAAGTCTTTATATTATATGTTCATCTATTTACACTGAATAACTCCCACTGGGATATTGAAAGAGTTCTAACTTTGAACCATCTCTTGCCTCTTGGGAAGAAACTCCACTTGATATGTATTTTATTATTTTAATGTGCTCTGGGTTTTGATGCTAAATACTTTAGGACTTGACTTTGACATCTGTAAGTGAAATGGACATTCCTTTTTGTGAAATCTTTCTAGGGGTTACTATGAGTGTAACATTACCTTAAGAGAATAATTTAAGTTACCCTACTTTTTCCATACGGTGGAACAGTTTGAATTACCTGCTCTTCAGAGCTGTGGAAAAATTCCTTGCTTCCCTTATTAGTCCTTTACCACAGCTTTATAGGGCAATCAGTATCACGTATTAGTTTTGGTATTTTTGAACTGTGAATGGACAAATAGTGTTCTCTCTCTTGTGTCTGGTTTATTTTACCCGATATGATATCTGGGACATCTTCCATGTTTGTGCATTCATCAGTTTATTCTTTTACATTACTGTTTTATTTCCCATTAAATGAATATGCTTCATCACTACTGATGGACATTTCCAATGTGGGCTATTATATTAGACGGTTGTTTCTAATATGGGCTATTACAAATAACAGTACTTGGACTGTCCTTTTATTACATAACTCTGTATCTATCTATCCATCTATCTATCTAATCAATCACTTTTGCCTGGTCTATACTCAGAAGTGGCCTTACCAAGCCATGACAGCTGATACATGTTCTTAGATGCTGGTCAAACAGTATTGAAAGTCAAAAAGTATTGAAATATGTCAGTTTTATCTTGAGGCAGCAGAGCATGAAGATTCTGGACGCTCCACAGTCTGCTAATGTTCATACAGTCTTTGAGTTTTAATCACTGGGGTTTTCAAGTGGTATCATATTATAGCTTTAATTAACATTGCTCTGATTACCAATACAATTGTCTCTTCATGTATTTATTGGCCACGCAGATACCCTGGTTGGTACTGTGCCTTCCTAGTCATGCTCACTTTTATTGGGTTTTCTGCAATTTCCTTAGAAGGCTTTTTCTACACCTAGGATGCAACTCCTTGTCAGTTATATGTGGTAGAATGACCTTGTCCATTCTGTGGGTTGCCTTTTCATTCTTATCCTGAATTTATAAAATTTTAAATTTGTTTTTGTCCCATTGATCAAACTACATTTATACATACATACTGCTTTATTTGTTTTCTTTGCAAAGACATCCCTACCTACCTCAAGTTCATGTCAGGAGTCTCACCATTTTCTAAAAGCTTCACTCTTTTTCCTTTCTCATGGGTTTCCTTTCACTCGTTTTCCTATAAGCTCTTTGGAATTAACTTTTGTGAATGTATGACATGTGAGTCTCATGTCTTTAAGAATGTAGATATCCAACGAACCTACCAACTTAATACAAAGATGTACCCCACCTTGTAACTTCGTTTCACTTTTGTCATAAGTGACTTTAAGACCAGGTCCACTGCTGGAGGGTGCGACTCCGTCCTTCCTTCGTGGGGCCTGTGGCCACTGTTGTTGCCCACATGTCATTCCAAACTTAAAAACAGCCTGTGGCCAAACATCAAAGCTGACAGAATCTGACTGGAATTGCATTAAAACTACAGGTCAATTTTAAGAGAATTGACATCTTTCTAATATGGATTATTTCAAATATTTTACATGATGGATGTGATTACTAAGGGACTCTCTAAATGTTCTTAAAAACATTTTATACTTTTCTGTATAGAGATCTTAAAATAAAAATTAAATTTATTATTTGGTATTTGTGTATTCTATTTGAAATGAGGTATTTTATCATTCAATTTCATTTTTTCTTTTATTTTCTTTTATTATCTTATAATTTGTAGGTATTGAAACCGTATATAGCAGGTTTCCAAACCAAACTATTATTTCTATTACTGATCTATAGATTCTTTGGAATCTACGTTTCTACAAATATAGTGTTTCTACAGATATAATAACATCATCTGTGGATATGTTTTTCTTTTCCAGTTATAGTTATGAATAGTCGTATGACTACTTAAGAAATTAAATACATTATTTAAATGCTTCATACAAAGGAAACTCCAGCCCCAGATGGCTTTAATGGCGACACTACCATATATAATTATGTCAGAAATTAGGAAAAGATAAAACCCTTCTCAGTTTTACAAGAACAGCATATGAGAAGAGCCTAACTCTGACAACAGTACCTGTCTAGGAAATTACAAATGTAAAAAAATAGGCCAAGCTCATGAACATATATGCAAAAATTCTGAATAAAATATGAGCAAAGTTAACCAAGAAATACAGAAAAAGAACCATTTAATGCTAGTAGGTTAGGTTATTCAAGGAATATGATGGAATTATTGCATTTTTAAATTAACTGATATATTCAATATTCTACTAGACACTTTAGCCAGTGAAATGAAGAGGCAAGAAAAAGATATGTATATTATCATATATGTATGTATGTATATATGTATATGTACATACATATATATATATATTCAACTTGATGATTCTATGTTGATATCCCATAATATTGGGGCACTTCTGACATCAAAACAAATGAATATGTTTTCAGGAATACTACTTATTATCTCACACAAAAATATTTATTGAGCACTTAAAATATGCAAAACACACTATCCTAGCTGTGGCGGAAAATGCAAGGATGAGGTAGACTTTACCTCCTATCTTAAGGGAACACAAAATCTAGTCGTGGGGGAGAACAATGAATTATTTTAAAACACAACACAATGCACCGTGTATCCTGCCTCTTTCCTAGCAACTAACACAAAATGTAAATCCTTGAGCAAACCTACTCAATTTGGAGGACTACAACATAAGGACCGTCCATGTATTTTGCATAATCTGAACTACGGCCCCATCTGTGAATATCCTCCCCCATTCTATCTACTATTTTTTCAATTTATTTTATTAGTTTTGTTGAAATTTTGCTGGTTAAAGCTTTCTGAGCACTTCACACATTAGTCATTCAAGACTGGGTGCAAATTACTTCAATCAAATTGTCTCCCTCTCACAAGTAGCCCACCTGCTCTACCAGAAGACGGACCCTGGTCTGGGGCAAAGTGGGGAAGCGGATTTGTGGAGAAGAGAGTCCCTCAGTGCAGGTGAGCACAGAACACCTTACACAGACAGCAAGACTGACTGACATGGAGATGTTCACAGATGGGCACTGGGCTGGTGCTGAAAAAGCCACCCAAATCTTGACTTCAAACCACAAAATAATTTACTTTTTTTCAGTAACCTGCCAACTGTTGGGGTTGGTGGGGGAATCTTACCACTGGTCCTTGGCTTCAGCTTGACTGGACCTGGAAATAATTTTTCCAAGATGGGCTCACTCACGTGGTCGGAGCATCGGCACTGGATGTTAGCTGGGTACTAAGCAGGGGCTGTTACACACCTCGGTTCTTCCTACAAGGGTGTCTAAAAGGGTTTGCTGAGCTTCTTCAGAGCCTGGCAGCTCAATTCCAAGAGCAAGTATTCAAGGGAGAGGCAGTGGAAGCTCTTAGGCCTGGACGTGGATGCCAGCATGCCAACACTTCTGCGCTATTCTACTGGGCAAGCAGGGCACATCCCTGCCCAGGGCCAAGGGGAGAGCATTAGATCCCACCGATTAATGGGAGGCGTGGAAAGTAATTTGAGCCCATCTTTAATCTGTTTTAGTCCTGAAACCCCTGACTCCTGGAGGAAGGGCTCTCGGGAAGAATGGGAGCAAATGTGAGGTAAAAACAGTGAATTCCACTCCCTTGGGAACTGTACTGCGATTTCTGAAACTAGGAAGAAGAAAGCAAACTCACTCTTCACAATGTCTCCCCCTTTCGCTGATGTGCTTTCTTCCTTTCTACAAGACACTAAATGGGGGTGCCTGAGCGGTTCAGTCGTCTGAGTGACTGACTCTTGACTTTGGCTCAGGTCGTGATCTCCAGGTCCTGGGATCAAGCCCCTCATTGGGCTCTGTGCTCAGCACAGAGTCTGCTTGGGATTCTCTCTTTCCCTCTCCCTCTGCGCACCCTCCCCCCACCACCACTTGCACACATGGGCTCTCTCTCTCTCTCTCTCTCTCTCTCAAATAAATAAATGCAATCTTTAAAAAAAAAAAAAAGACACAGAATGCCTCTCCCAGCTGAAATCTTGGGATTGGTAATGTCTTATTGTAGAGATATATAATGAGTTAAATCAGCTTTGAGCAGGACAGACAAAAATGCTACCATCATTTATCCCTTTTTCTCTTTAAAAATTTTTAGTTTTTTTAAACAAAACATGTTTGTGAGTAGGACACATAGACTGTCATCAATAAAAACTATTGATTAACTCCAGGCAAATAATTATTGCCTATGCCAAGATCACTTGCTCTTGATGTTACACTGACAGAGCACACTGACATTTTCCGGAACAGCAGAGCTCGGAGAATGGCAAAGCCAAGAAGTCTCCGTGAGTCACAACGCAGCGTCTGCAGCAACATGTGGTATAGTCACGGAGCGGCCAGGCAACAATAGTGGACCTTTGAGTGAGGCGAATGAGTCAGAATCCTGCTGAGGACAGATGCCTTGTAGCTAATTCACAAAATCCAAAGAAAGACTAAAGGGATAGAAAATGGCAAATTGATTCATGTTTCAAAAAACTCAAAAATAAGCAAAAGGTCAGCCTTAGTCATCTTAAATGTTCCTGGAGAGTTAAGGGGAGCCTACTGAGCAATGTGTATTTTTTTCTTTCTTTCTTTTTTTAAGTAGCCAAGCTTTCTTCCAAAAATGAGATCCAATTTTTCCCTAGATTAAGAAAAAAATGTTTTTATGTTACTCATATTGAGGCCTAAGTACAAAGCAGTCTCGCCACATAAGAATCGGCTTTTATGCCCTTAATAAAATGTATGTGATTATTTGATGGAGAAAATGACAGGAAGGTTCAGAACTGTCACGTCATTTTGAACACAGTACATGAATCACACAGCTTATTGTATCCAGGGCTGAGCTGGAAGCTACATCGAGACAACTCCCGGGACCTTGTCTTTCTGATGTGTCAGCAAGGCCAACGACGAGAGGATAAACTGCTTGGTGGGAGGGGTCTACTATCTAGTGTCAGCCTCACTCGGCCAATAATCTGGCTTCTCTGCACACAGTTTTCTCATCTGCAAACTGAAGTGGTTGGGCTACAGCCTCCCTACAGTCTTCTTTGGCTTTAATGTCTAGCATCTTAGTCTCCAGATCTTTGCTCTAAGATGGAAAATTTTTTTAAACATGGAGAGAGATACACTAATAGGAATGGGGTCATTTCACCTGAACTTTGTCGAGCACCTGACATGGAGCCCCGGCCTCCTTGTGGAGACTTCCACTCCACCAGTGCTGTTGCCCTTCCCTCTGCTCAGGCATGCCACCATCAGACCCCTGCAGGGCTCCTCCGTCTCCCGGGGCTCTTCACTTGAACACCACGGAGGACCGTTCTTGGACATACCACCTAAAACATCCCAATACTCTCTACGCCCTAACCTCACTTTTTTATATTTCCTTCATAAATCTCATCACTGCCTGATAATATAATTATTTGTTGACTGTCTCATTCTCCTATTAGAATGTAAGATCCAGAAAGGACAAGGGAAATGTGTTATTCACTGTTGTATGGAAGCATGCCTTGAACATGACTATTTCAGCTCAAGAATCAGCTGATTTCAATGTCTATGTTTTGCCTACTATATCTTGCTCTGTAATTTTTCTTTGTACTTAAAAAAATTTTTCTTTTAAGTAGGCTCCACACCCAATGTGGGCTTTGAACTCACAACCCAGAGATGAAGAGTCGCACACTCTACCGACTGAGCCAGCCAGGCACCCCTTTTCTTTGTACTTTTAAGTTTGTTCCAGCTTGTAAGCTTATTCTCAATGGTTATATGAGACTTTCCATCAAATATTGTACCAAGCTGAAAATGAATGATTTTTCCTGACAAACCAGCATTTATGTATTTTTATTAAAGATTTATTTATTTATTTGAAAGAGAGAGAAACAAAGAGAGAAAGAGGGCACACAAGTGGGAGAGAGAGAGAATCTCAAGCGGACTCAGCACTGAGCTCAGAGCCCATTGTGGGTCTCGATCTTATGACCCTGAGGTCCTGACCTGAGCTGAGACCAAGAGCCAGACCGCTGAACCGACTGAGCCAGCCAGCTGCCCCACACATCAGCATGTAAAACGGGGTACCCAAGATCTCTATGCACGGTGTCACTTCCTTTTCTTTCCACCTCTCACTAATTCAGCTGTCCCTTCAGATGACTTCAGTTTTTCCCCTGATGTTACCTCTTAGATTTTATACAATGTCTCACTAATTATTTTTTATCTGTTGCCAGGAAATAACACAGATTTTTTCTCACATAACAGGCAGTCACTAAGTGTTTTTATTTTTATTTTTTTTATTTTTTTATTGTTATGTTAATCACCATACATTACATCATTAGTTTCTGATGCAGTGTTCCATGATTCATTGTTTGTGCATAACACCCAGTGCTCCACGCTGAACGTGCCCTCTTTAATACCCATCACCAGGCTAACCCATCCCCCCACCCCCTCCCCTCTAGAACCGTCAGTTTGTTTCTCAGAATCCATCGTCTCTCATGGTTCGTCTCCCCCTCTGACTTACTCCCCTGGATTCTTACACTCCTGCTATCTTCTTTTCTTCTTTCTTAACATATGTTGCATTGTTTCAGAAGTACAGATCTGTGATTCAACAGGCTTGCACAATTCACAGCGCTCACCGTAGCACATACCCTCCCCAATGTCTATCACCCAGCCACCCCGTCCCTCCCACCCCCCACCACTCCAGCAACCCTCAGTTTGTTTCCTGAGATTAAGAATTCCTCATATCAGTGAGGTCATAGGATACATGTCTTTCTCTGATTGACTTATTTCACTCAGCATAACACCCTCCAGTTCCATCCATGTCGTTGCAAATGGCAAAATCTCATTCCTTTTGATGGCTGCATAATATTCCATTGTGTATATATACCACAGCTTCTTTATCCATTCATCTGTTGATGGACATCTCGGCTCTTTCCACAGTTTGGCTATTGTGGACATTGCTGTTATAAACATTGGGGTGCACATACCCCTTCGGGTCCCTACATTTGTATCTTTGGGGTAAATACCCAGTAGTGCAATTGCTGGATTGAATGGTAGCTCTAATTTCAACTGTTTGAGGAACCTCCATACTGTTTTCCAGAGTGGTTGCACCAGCTTGCATTCCCCCCAACAGTGTAGGAGGGTTCCCCCTTTCTCCGCATCCCCGCCAACATCTATCATTTCCTGACGTGTTAATTGTAGCCATTCTGACAGGTGTGAGGTGGTATCTCATTGAGGTTTTGATTTGGATTTCCCTGATGCCGAGCGATGTGGAGCACTTTTTCATGTGCCTGTTGGCCATTTGGATGTCTTCTTTGGAAAAATGTCTGTTCATGTCTTCTGCCCATTTCTTGATTGGATTATTTGATCTTTGGGTGTTGAGTTTGACAAGTTCTTTATAAATTTTGGATAGTAGCCCTTTATCTGATATGTCATTTGCAAATATTTTCTCCCATTCTGTCGGTTGTCTTTTGGTTTTGTGGACAGTTTCTTTTGCTGTGCAAAAGCTTTTTATCTTGATGAGATCCCAATAGTTCATTTTTGCCCTTGCTTCCCTTGCCTTTGGCGATGTTTCTACGGAGAAGTTGCTGCGGCTGAGGTCAAAGAGTTGCTACCTGTGTTCTCCTTTAGGATTTTGATGGACTCCTGTCTCACATTTAGTTCTTTCAACCATTTGGAGTCTATTTTTGTGTGTGGTGTAAGAAAATGGTCCAGTTTCATTCTTCTGCATGTGGCTGTCCAATTTTCCCAACACCATTTGTTGAAGAGACTGTCGTTTTTCCATCGGACATTCTTTCCTGCTTTGTCAAAGATAAGTTGACCATAGAGTTGAGGGTCCATTTCTGGGCTCTCTATTCTGTTCCATTGATCTATGTGTCTGTTTTTGTGCCAGTACCCTACTGTCTTGATGATGACAGCTTTGTAATAGAGCTGAGTGTCCAGAATTGTGATGCCGCCAGCTTTGCTTTTCTTTTTCAATATTCCTCTGGTATTCGGGGTCTCTTATGTATCCATACAAATTTTAGGATTATTTGTTCCATTTCTTTGAAAAAAGTGGATGGTATTTTGATGGGGATTGCATTGAATGTGTAGATAGCTCTAGGTAGCATTGACATCTTCACAATGTTGGTTCTCCCAATCCATGAGCATGGAACGTTTTTCCATTTCTTTGTGTCTTCTTCAATTTCTTTCCTGAGTATTTTATAGTTTTCTGAGTACAGATCCTTTGCCTCTTTGGTTAAATTTATTCCTAGGTATCTTATGGCTTGGGGTGCAATTGTAAATGGGATCGACTCCTTGATTTGTCTCTCTTCTGTCTTGTTGTTGGTGTATAGGAATGCCACTGATTTCTGTGCATTGATTTTATATCCTGCCACTTTACTGAATTCCTGGATGAGTTCTAGCAGTTTTGGGGTGGAGTCTTTTGGGTTTTCCACATACAGTATCATATCATCTGCAAAGAGTGAGAGTTTGACTTCCTCTTTGCCGATTTGGATGCCTTTGATTTCTTTTTGTTGTCTGATTGCTGTGGCTAGGACTTCTAATACTATGTTGAATAGCAGTGGTGAGAGTGGACATCCCTGCCGCGTTCCTGACCTTAGGGGAAAGGCTCTCAGCTTTTCCCCATTGAGAATGATATTCGCTGTAGGTTTTTCATAGATGGCTTTTATGATATTGAGGTATGTACCCTCTATCCCTATACTCTGAAGAGTTTTGATCAAGAAAGGATGTTGTACTTTGTCAAATGCTTTTTCTGCCTCTATTGAGAGGATCATATGATTCTTGTTCTTTCTTTTGTTAATGTACTGTATCACGTTGATTGATTTGCAGAAGTTGAACCATGCTTGCAGCCCAGGGATAAATCCCACTTGGTCGTGGTGAATAATCCTTTTAGTGTACTGTTGGATCCTATTGGCTAGTATTTTGGTGAGAATTTTTGCATCCATGTTCATCAAGGATATTGGTCTGTAATTCTCCTTTTTGATGGGGTCTTGGTCTGGTTTTGGGATCAAGGGAATGGTGGCCTCATAAAATGAGTTTGGAAGTTTCCCTTCCATTTCTATTTTTTGGAACAGTATCAGGAGAATAGGTATTAATTCTTCTTGAAATGTCTGATAGAATTCCCCTGGGAAGCCATCTGGCCCTGGGCTTTTGTTTCTTGGGAGATTTTTGGATGACTGCTTCAATTTCTTTAGTGGTTATAGGTCTGTTCAGGTTTTCTATTTCTTCCTGGTTCAATTTTGGTAGTTGATACATCTCTAGGAATGCACCCATTTCTTCCAGGTTATCTAATTTGGTGGCATAGAGTTGCTCATAATATGTTCTTATAATTGTTTGTATTTCTTTGGTGTTGGTTGTGATCTCTCCTCTTTCATTCATGGTTTTGTTGATTTGGGTCATTTCTCTTTTCTTTTTGATAAGTCTGGTCAGGGGTTTATCAATCTTGTTAATTCTTTCAAAGAACCAGCTCCTAGTTTCATTGATCTGTTCTACTCTTCTTTTGGTTTCTAGTTCATTGATTTCTGCTCTGATCTTTATGATTTCTCTTTTCCTGCTGGGTTTAGGCTTTATTTGCTATTCTTTCCCCAGCTCCTTTAGGTGTAGGGTTAGGTTGTGTATTTGAGACCTTTCTTGTTTCTTGAGAAAGGCTTGTATTGCTATATACTTTCCTCTCAGGCCTGCCTTTACTGTATCCCAAAGATTTTGAACAGTTGTATTTTCATTTTCATTGGTTTCCATGAATTTTTTTAATTCTTCTTTAATTTCCTGGTTGACCCATTCATTCTTTAGTAGGATGCTCTTTAGCCTCCATGTATTTGAGTTCTTTCCAACTTTCCTCTTGTGATTGAGTTCTAGTTTCAAAGCATTGTGGTCTGAAAATATGCAGGGAATAATCCCAATCTTTTGGTACCGGTTGAGACCTGATTTGTGACCTAGGATGTGATCAATTCTGGAGAATGTTCCATGGGCACTAGAGAAGAATGTGTATTCCATTGCTTTGGGATGGAATGTTCTGAATATGACTGTGAAGTCCATTTGGTCCAGTGTTTCATTTAAAGTATTTATTTCGTTGTTGATCTTTTGCTTAGATGATCTGTCCATTTCAGTCAGGGGGGTGTTAATGTCCCCACAATTATTGTATTGTTGTCAATGTGTTTCTTCGCTTTTGTTATTAATTGCCTTAAATAATTGGCTGCTCCCATGTTAGGGGCATAGATATTTACAATTGTTAGATCTTCTTGTTGGATAGACCCTTTAAGTAGGATATAGTGTCCTTCCTCATCTCTTATTACAGTCTTTGGTTTAAAATCTAATTTGTCTGATATAAGGATTGCCACCCCAGCTTTCTTTTGGTGTCCATTAGCATGGTAAATGGTTTTCCACCCCCTCACTTTCAATCTCGGGGTGTCTTTGGGTCTAAAATGAGTGTCTTGCAGACAGCATATTGATGGGTCTTGTTTTTTAATCCAATCTGATAGCCTGTGTCTTTTGATTAGGGCATTGAGCCCATTTACATTCAGGGTAACTATTGAAAGGTATGAATTTAGTGCCATTGTATTGCCTGTGACTGTTACTGTATATTGTCTCTGTTCCTTTCTGATCTATGCTGCCTTTAGGCTCTCTCTTTGCTTAGAGGACCCCTTTCAATATTTCTTGGAGTGCTGGTTTCGTGTTTGCAAATTCCTTTAGTTTTTGTTTGTTCTGGAAGCTTTTTATCTCTCCTTCTATTTTCAATGACAGCCTAGCTGGATATAGTATTCTTGGCTGCATATTTTTCTCGTTTAGTGCTCTGAAGATATCTTGCCAGTCCTTTCTGGCCTGCCAGGTCTCTGTGGATAGGTCTGTTGCCAATCTAATATTTCTACCATTGTAGGTTATATCTCTCTTCTCCCGAGCTGCCTTCAGGTTTTTCTCTTTGTCTCTGAGACTCTTAAGTTTTACTATTAGATGTCGGGGTGTTGACTTATTATTATTGATTTTGAGAGGGGTTCTCTGTGCCTCCTGGATTTTGATGCCTGTTTCCTTCCTCACATTAGGGACGTTTTCTGCTATTATTTGCTCCAATATACCTTCTGCCCCCCTCTCTCTCTCTCTTCTTCTTCTGGGATCCCAATTATTCTAATGTTGTTTCGTCTTATCGTATCACTTATCTCTCGAATTCTGCCCTCGTGATCCTGTAGTTGTTTCTCTCTCTTTTTCTCAGCCTCTTTATTTTCCATCATTTGGTCTTCTATATCGCTGATTCTCTCTTCTACCTCATTTATCCTAACAGTTAGTGCCCCCATTTTTGATTGCACCTCATCAATAGCCTTTTTGATTTCTACTTGGTTAGATTTTAGTTCTTTTATTTCTCCAGAAAGCGTTTCTCTAATAACTTCCACGCTTTTTTCAAGCCCAGCTGGTATCTTTAAAGTCATGATTCTGAACTCTAGGTCCGACATCGTACTAATGTCCGTATTGAGTAGGTCCCTGGCGGACGGTACTACCTCTTGTTCTTTTTGGTGAGGTGATTCTTTTCGTCTTGTCATTTTGTCCAGAGGAGAAGAGATGAATGAGAGAACAAAATGCTAACAGGTTAACAACGTCCCCAGCAAATATACTGTATACAAATCGGAAAAGACCTGAAACCAGGGGGAAAGAAAGGGAAAGAAAGAAAAAAGAAAGAGAAAAAAAAAAAAAGAAAAAAACAAAAATAGAACAATACAAAAAAAAGCAGAATATGATCAAATATGATCAGGCTAGTGCATAGATCATTGCCACACACTAGATTTTGGGTGTATTTTGGTCTGTTAGAAAAAAGTGCCTCCCAAAATTTTAAAGGAAGAAAGACATATATGTACAAAATAAGGGTTGATAAAATGAAGGGATGGAAGATGATTGTAAAGATGAAAATTATAAAAGATTTTATAAAAGGAATTGATAAGTTGTTTGAAAAAAGAAAGAAGAAGATTTAAAAAAAAAAAAGAAAAAAGGGAGAGAATGTGATCAGGGAGGAGACTAGAACAAAGCCATACACTAGTGATTTAGGGTATATTTTGATCTGTTAGAAGAAACTGTATCTGAAAATTTTAAGGAGAGAACAACTTATATATATATGCCAAAAATAAGGGTAACTACTATGAAGGGATAAAATATGACTCTAAAAATGAAAAATGAAAAGTGTTTTTTTTTAAAAAAGGGATTGATAAGATGTTGGTTGAAAAAGGGAAAAAGAAAAATTAAAAAAAACAGTTAAAAAAATTAACTTTGATGAACTAATGAATCATGGTAAAAAAGCTATGAATTCTATGGGCAGTATTCCCCTAGCGCTGGAGTTCTCCCGTTCTCCTTGGTTGGTAAACTTGGTCTTGGCTTGCTGGCTGCTCATGCTGATCATCTGGGGGAGGGGCCTGTTGCTGTGGTTCCCAAATGTCTTTGCCGGAGGCGGAACTGCCCCGCCCTTGTCGGTCCGGGCTAAGCAAGCTGCTCGGGTTTGCTCTCAGGAGCTTTTGTTCCCTGCAAGCTCCCGGTACAGCTTTGGAGGACCAGGGTGAAAATGGTGGCCTCCGAATCTCCACCTGGAGGAGCTGAGAACTCAGGGCCCCGCTCCTCAGTGCGCCCCCAGAGAAAAGCAGTCACTCCGGTGTCCCCGGTCTCCGGCCGCACTCCGTGCTCACCCGGCCTGTGACCGAGCGTTTCTATCTCTGGCCCCCGACCCCGTGTGGAGTCTCCAAACCCAGCAGATCCCTGCGGTGCGCTCCCGCGCCGCTCCTCCCGGGGGAGGAAGGGGAGTCTCCCCGGCTCTGCCGCTTGTGGGGTCCCTGCTGGAGGAGCAGTGGCCCGACTGGGCCGCGGATCACAGTTTATGGCCACCCCGAGCTGAGAGCCCGCGCCTCGGCTCCGTCTCTGCAGCCGGCTTCCCCGCTCCGATCCCTGGGAGCTCTGCCGCACTCAGGCACCCCCGGTCTTCCTGTGACCCCGAGGGTCCTGAGACCACACTGTCCCGCGAGGGTTCCACCCCCCGCTTAGCCACTGCAGCGACGTCCCTCCGCGGAGCCGACTTCTCAAAGTTCCGATTTTGTGCTCCGCGGCTCTAGCACTTGCCAGAAGCGGCCGACGGAGGCCCCCTCCCCCGCCGTCTATCCTCCCGAATATCGCCTCGGATTCACTTCTCCGCACGTCCTACCTTCCAGTAAGTGGTTGCTTCCCTGTTCAGAGAGTTGTTGCTACTCTCCTCTTCGATCGCCTGTTGAGTTCGTAGGTGTTCAGAATGGCTTGATCCCTATTCAGCTGAATTCCTGAGACCAGACGAAATCCAGGTCTCCTGCTCCTCCGCCATCTTGCTCCGCCCCCAAGTGTTTTTAATTAAACATACACATATACCCCTCCCCCCACATACCATCCTGCATAAATCAAAGCTGTTCATTCTGATCAACTGTACACATTGACTTAAATTTTAGGTTGTATATACCAATATAAGCATAATAGAAATTGTATTAGATCAGGTAAATTACCCAACAAAATAATTTTTAACCTTCTCCTCTTCGTACAGCCACAGATATTTGGAATGATAATTCATTCTTGTGATCAGCATCTTGAGCACCTTTCTACCACGCAGGAAACTCCCTCGTATGGCTGTGAAGCTGAGCAGACCTCACCCTTGGCTTCTGGTTTTGAGACTCCTGTCTTGGAGCCTCACCACAGACACAGTCCACATCTGCCGGTTTCTATAAGGCACGACAGTCCCCACCAATCGGCCACAATGTCTCGTGCCACGCTTGAATGTGGGACCCCTCATGCACCCCTTTGCCTGACAAACATCTCCCCATTTCTCAGCAATGCTCTCTGGTCTGTGCTCAGCCCGGCATATTTGCACCCTGAACTCTGGTTGTGTGCCTGAAAGAGGCCTTTGCTCATTTCCCTTCATCCCATTTGCTCCATGGCATATTCATTCGCTCACTGTTGCTCCTTCCTCAGCATCTCTACATTATGCTTTAATATCCGAAGCTGTCATTTGCCATAACTTGAAGGCATCCCAACAATGCTGTGTAATATTGTCTTACCCGTCCCAGGTCTTCCTCACAAAGCCAGGTTAGCATAAGTGCCTCCCATCCTGAGGTCGATTAAGGAGCTAAGATACCATTTGTGCCTTCCTCCAGGCCCAGGAGATGATTTAAAGACTGTAATTGAATTTAATTGTATCATTTCCACACAAAGAGACTGGAACATTGCCCACTTTCTACTCCAGTCTGGCAGTTGAGAATCAGCTATTGTGATGAAAAGAGGTTTCCCAATGTTCATTAATTTGGGTTTCCAGAAGCAGAAGCAAAAGCAATGCACGCCAACCTGATTTTTTTTCCTCATTAGCTACCTGCAAAGGCTTAAAACCAACAAAAACTCTTTACTGTTTGGAGGATAAATAGCAAAATTCTTTCACAGACTGTCATTACACAACCTCCACATTGTTGTGCTTGGGTTTCATTTCTATCCTTATGTCATACTTCTTCCAAGAATGACCACTTTGTTCCACCAGACTTTATCTGCTGCTCCCAAACACACCCTGTTTACACTGTTTTTTCCTGCCACCTCTACTCCAAATGGGAATGCACAATTCTCATCAAATCCAACCCAGTATTTGAGATACAACTCATACCCCATCACTGCCCTGAAGACACCCTGATCTAACTGTGTAATGACCCAATTTATTTGCTAATGTATGTTACCATCAGATTCTATCTCTGTGTTGGCTTCCTTATAAGTATAGGCTATTAGCTTCCCTTTGTTTTTCTATCCATAGGAAGGTATAAACCAAGAACTGATACATATTATGTCATTATTTGTAGGGACAATGACTCTAAAATAAAGCCTGCCATCAAATTGCATAGCTGAGGATTACTGTGCAAATTTTTGCAGCTGTGCATTAATCCATGGCAGAGATCCATAGAGAACTAATCAGTGTGAGCTAGATATTATGTCTATATTAAGCTCTCAATCATCACACTTATACCTCTTGAAACATAAATGGATCTTTATGCCTAAAAACAAATTCAGGAAGTGAATTATTAGAAAACAAATACATTTTTCTGCAATATGTTAAAAAACAAAATTCAACTGCGTATATTTGAGCATCTAATTGCCTTTTTTCAATTCATGAGTTGGGCAGTGTTCCATCGAACTAGGAGAGAGGAGCTCCCAGGAGCTGTACAAAATGGAAGGCTTTTACAGGCACTAGGGGGCAGGGACAAGGAAGTCACAAGTAAAAGAAATGATTATGTCAGGCAAAGTGGCCCTCCTTTGGTTGAAGGGAGGGGACCTATGTGCAGATTACTTTACTAGTGTTGATCAGGAAATTCCATACTGATTGGTTTAAAATTCCACTCCTGGGAGAGGCTGAAAGTAAAATTAGGTTATAGGTAGTACGTCCTGGTTCACTTACCTGGGGCTCAGCACAAGTGACTCCATGTAGGGCCTGTTCTTTCTTTTACTTTTCCTTCCCTCCTTCCTTCCTTCCTTCCTTCCTTCCTTCCTTTTTTCCTTCCTTCCTTCCTTCTTTCCTTCCTTCCTTCCTTTCTGTCTCTCTCTCTCTTTTTTTTCATCTAAATCAAAGTGAAAACCACACGCATCCCTAAAGTACTTTTTACTTTTTCTTCTCAGCTGATTTCAGACAAACAAGTAAACATGTCAAGCTTTATTTCCTAGGATGCCATTCATCAGAAGTGTACAGTTTTAGAGGTCAGAGACACAGAGCAGTTGTCACAGAATTAGTTCTTCTGCCAACAACCTGAGAAAAGAGTGTTGTTGATTCTGACCCTGACGCCCCCTCCTACATAGAGAAAGGAAACTGTGCATAACATGAAAGACTCTTCAGTATATGCCTAATACTGAGAATACATCTTGTCTAAATGGTGGTGACTCACAAAATGTTGGATAGAATATTGGAATATCTAGTTAAGTGGACAAATTAGTAATCTAGCAGAATAAATATTTTCATGGGATATAGATGGCAGGTGAGAAACAAAGTGGCTCAAACTGGGTATCTAGTAAGGGATTAATAGAGTAAATTCAAAATTTTGCTCCGTGCTCGCAAATATGTGACTAGAATGTAGAAGCTGGTTTGGGGGCTACACCAAACATGTTAAGAACTTAAAAAAAAAAAAAAAAAAAAGAGTTAAAATGATGTATCATTTCCAAAGGCTGGCTTCACACAGACATAAAAACAAATATCCCCTAAATTTTTAAATATTTTGGTTAATTCTTCCTAATAATACTTTCAGTTTAAATGCTACCAGTGCAACTGTATTAGTTAAAACTCATTTACTGGGGTGCCTGGGTGGCTCAGTCAATTGGGCATCTTCTTTTGGCTCAGGTCATGATCCCAGGGTCCTGGGATTGAGCCCCGCATCAGCTCCCTGCTCAGCTGGAAGCCTGCTTCTCCCTCTGCCTGTCACTCCCCCTGCTTGTGCTCTCTCTCTCTCTCTCTCTGTCAAATAAATAAAAATCTTAATAAATAAATAAATAAATTAATTAATTAATAAAACTCATTTACTGGCGAATCCAGAAAATTCAAGTCAAACATGATTGCAGGACAAAAGGAATATGCTAGCTTCAGACACAGTTGAATCATCTACTCGAACAACATCAAAAGAATTCAGTTTTTCTCTCTGCCTCCTAATATCTTTCTTCTATTGTTGTTGTTTTATTATCAAAGAGACTCTCTTCTCTTTGTCACATGAGGAGTGCTGCTGATCCAGAACTGTATTCTCAGAACTCCACATGCAGCTTGCTGGTTCTGGCTGGTTTGACTTAGGTCATGTGCCCATCTTTGAACCAACCACTGTGGTCCTATGGAAGGGATGATTGGCTTGGTCCTCAGTTTACGTCTATCTCTGGGAATGACTTAAATTTCCCATCATTTAAATCACATGGGCTGAATGACTGGGACCCAAAGCAAAAATGAAGTTCTGCTACCAGAAGAACCTGGATGTATTCTAACTGGCGAAAATAAATGGATAAATGTTCTCAGAAAATACCGAATTATCTGAACTCACATAATTTTATTTCTCATTAAAGAATATCCCTAAATAATTCAATACAAGAGTTTCTCCAAATGAATGAACACATATAGATGGAAGGATAGTTGAGTAAGCCTGAAGTATGAGTCCTAAAAAATGATTGTAAAGATTAGTGAAAACCTCAGAGCATTTCTATCTGCTGAAATCAGTATACCTTCAGTAATTCATACCACGGCTTATCTTACTAATTACAAAAAAAAAAAACCAAGTGAGGTAAGATAAGCATATATAAAAATCATATCTGTTATCATTCATTAAAATAATATACTGGACACTGCAAAACTATTAATTAAAACTGTTTTGGGGCAATTTTTCTTTTCAGTATAGGTTTGACTAAGGAGGATATATTTGGAATTTAGTGAAGACAAATTCCCAGCTTCCAATGATCTAAGAAATCCTCACTAGCTAACGCCAGACAAATACTTCTATAGTACAGGAGCCATAGGATCTTGTCAATATATTATGAACCTTACTCCTTAAATTATTTCAGCCAATGTAACATGAATAACACAAAAGGGGATTTAATATCCGTAAAGGAAGAGAAGTTCTCAGATGTATGAGAAAGAGAGGATATTAAACACAAAGAGCAGAGAAACAGGAAGTGAAGATGTTTGTAATCAATAACGATAATATCATTTATCATTAACACCGTCTGCACACCCCCAAACATCATTAACTGAAACTTGAAACTAAATTATTCCATAATTCAGTTAAAGATTTGTCATTTCTGAATGCTAATTATAACTGAATTATAATTTTAAAAATTATTATGAAAGATCATAGACATATGAATAGATAGCAGGATAAATGGATCCACCCAGCCTAGTTAATAAACCATAGCCAACAAAGTACAAGCCCATGTGTATTTCTTTCTGCCTTCCTTTTCTTCACTAAAAAAAAAAAATGTATAACTCTGTTACTTAGCTATGAAATATTTGTGAAGAAAATATTTCAGGGATCATTCCAATGAATTATTTCAAATAATGGGTTCTCTGTGACTAAAGTCACCACAGCCCAGCACGTGCACACACACAGATGGACATGAAGGAGAATGAGGACCCCAGGAAGACTTGATTTCTATTGCCTGAGCATAGGCTCTTCCTTCCAGCCACACCTGACAAGGGCTGGTGGTCATGACTTTTACTAAGCACACTGCTTACTGATGTGTCTCCTTTAATCTTGACCAAATCTCTATGAGGTAGTCGTTACTACATTCATTTGAAAGATGAGGGAAATTAAAGATCAGTCAGTATCACTTCCAAAAGCTACACAGAAACAATACGGTCAAGATGAGATCTGACCTGCTGACCCAAACCAAAGCTAAAGCGGACCCAAACCAAACTAAACCTTATTTCTGTTTGTTTGTTTCTCATTCACAGGTGGTTCCTTGTAACGATCCACCTTTAGCAACACTAAACGTTGTCTCTGCATTCTTCTTTGAAGATCAGTTGTTTTACATATGTGTTGGGACATCAGTTATCATTTTCTTGTTACCAGCCTCCAAGAACTGTTGTCTTTTTTCTCTGGCTGCCTTCACATCTAGGGAGGCGGGGAGGAAGGGAAGATGGACTTCTGTTTCGAGTAATTTAACCATGATGTGTTTATGTATATGGTTTTACAGACTTGGAAATTGAGAGTCACAAATATGTGAAACCATCCAAAGTCCAAAGGACGCTGAGTGAGAATTCTGATCCCTGTTTCTGAGATGCATCTATTGCCCTCAGCCACTGACTGGCTCTTGGTTTCAGTGTTCCACACAATCCTTTGCCTGCTCCACAGCCCTGTTTCTGCTGCTCTCGTTCTGGGAAAGACATTCATGGGTAGCCTAGGCAACTGTTTTCCTGACAGTCTACATGAGAACTTTCTACAACTTAGAAGTTAGTCTTCTCCTAGGCAATTATTTTCCTGACGGTCTGTATGAGAACTTTCTACAGCTTAGAAGGTAGTCTTTCCACATTAGTCTCCTCCACAACAACAAAAATGACAGAAAAGAGAGCAAGAAAGAAGTATAACTAATAACTAAAAAAAAAAAGATTCAAGCAATATTTCAACCAATTGTAATATATGGGATTCATTTGAATTTTTAAATATTTTATATGTAGATAGATAGATATAGATATAAAATATGGGTAATATGAATTTTTAAAGAAATTATTATACTTAACAAAAATTGAAATGCCAATATTAATACATTATTTTTATTTTTCAGCATTAAAAGACAATGAACTGTCAAGCTATGAGCAGGAATAGAGGAACCTCAAATGCATATTATGAAGGCAAAGAAGTCAAAGAAGTCAACCCAAAAAGGCTACATTCTGTATGTTTCCAACTATATGACATTCTGGAAAAAGTAAAACTGGAGAAAGTAAAAAGATCAGTGTTTGCAGAGGTTAGTGAGGAGAAAGGCATGAAGAGGTAGAGCATAGAGCATGTTCAGGGAGTGCTCTGTGATACTGTGATGGTATGTGCATGTCATTACCCACTTGTCCGAACCCACTGGATGCAGAACACCAGGAGTGAGCCCTATTGGCAACTGTGGGGTTTGAGTGACTATGATGTGTCAGTGTGCGTTCACGCTGATGGGGGGATGCTGCAAACGGGGGAAGCTGCGCATGAGTAGAAGAAGGGGGTACGTGGAACGTCTCCATATGTTGTTTTCAACTTTACAGTGAACCGAAAACTGCCTCAAAAGGAAAGTCTGTGGGAAAAGAAATTATTTTTTATTTATGGGAGCATGTTAATACTACCGTACTATGGTTATGTTTATTAAGAACCATTATACTTTAGAGATACATACTCAAATATTTCTTTCTAAAATGTTTAATGCCTGGGACTCACTTCTAAATATGCAGAGGAAAAGGAGTATGAGTGGGGTTATTGAAATAAAAATCATCAAGATGGAATGACCATTGAGGCTATGATGGGTACAGGGAGGGTTATTACACCGGTCTCTCCACTTTTGAAACAAAATGAGTTTCTTCTAAAAGTCGAGATTTTAAAAGTCTTTCTTAAGCCCATCCAGGTTTTCCACCATAATCACTGGAGTTCTAACTTAGGCTCAGGCTTACTCCTTCTATCTTTATCTAAATAATAATATTCTCATCACTGTCATGGGGAAGAACATGGGAAGGATTTGATATGTTCTTTTCCTGTACAGTAATACTTAAGGGCAGAAATAAAGAAGTACAGGGCTAAAATGGTGGGGATCAACATTTGAGATACTTGGAGAACAATGGTTCTTCCATTATTATATAGTTCAACAAAAAATTGCTAAATGAAACTACATTTTGAGTTTCTTGTCACCAACTTTTACCTTCATTTTGGTTTTAATTTTTAATTCCAATTATTTTGTAATATTTTGAGGACCCTGACACATTAAAATTTTAGTATCAAGTCATTTGTATTCCAGATCAGTAAGATTGAGACTATTTGGCCACATAACTGCTCTGACAAATGCCTTCCAGAACATAGGAGGAACGTAACCATAGCTACTGCTAGATGAAAAACAAAAGCTTCAGTACATTCTAATAAAAATGACAGTAAGGTCAGACATCCTATTCATTTGTGTACACTGGGAACATTCTTCTTTGATTCCAGTAGGTATGCAGCATGAAACCTGACTTTGTGAAGCTTTCCTCTTTGCCATGCCCCTTCAAAGGAACAAAATGCCACCCAAGGAAGAAAACCCACCTCAGTTTTGTGCAGCTTGCTCATTGGGAGACAATGCTGAGCAAAGTTTAAAATTACCTCTTTTAATCTGAAGCTTCTACTGAACGACAGTAATATGTGGGTTTGGGTAACAGTAGAAAGTACTTGCTCTTGGGTGGCAGAGTATATTTTTATTTCACTACTAATGTGTCATGGGCTGAATTGCGTTCTCCCTAAAATTCGTATGTTGAAGTCCTAACCTCCGGTATCTCAAAATGTGACTCTGGAGATAGGGTCTTTAAAGTGGTAATTGATTTAACATGAGGCCATCAGGGTGGGCTTTACCCCGATATAACTGGTGTCCTCACGAGAAGAAATGTGGACACACATGCACAGAAAGCAGACCATGTGAAGATACGGAGTAGACGACCATCTATCAGCCAAGGACGAAAGTTTCCCAACCCTGCCAAGGCCTTGATGTTAGACTTCTAGCCTCCAGAATAATGAGACAATACATTTTTGTTTTTTTAAGCACCTCCATTAGTGGCATTTTCGTATTGCAGCCCGGGCTAACTCAGACATCATGTTAAGAAAAAAACTGTTTCTTCATGTTAGAGGAAAAAAGAACTTGTATCTAAAAAGAAGATTTCAATGACCTCAGATGAGTGTGACTTTAATACAATGGAAGAATCAAGTCAATCCTTCTGATTGGATTCTACTGTTACCCACCTGGGGCTGCCAGTTCAAGTTTCCGATGGCTGGTCCACTAGGCTGCTTTGCTTGGGGTACCCTCACTGCTCACTGATGGATTCCAGTACTTCTGTGGGGAGCCCTCAACCACCGAGAGGGACTGTGCCTGGAGTCCGCTGGGGCTGCCATGCTTCCCAGGGACCGAGTAAGCCATTCAGGGCTTGCAGTGAGTGTGGAAAATACAAAACCTTACTTCATGGTCACTGTTAATGAACTTTACTAAGAGGAGGGAGCTGTAAATAGCCCAAGATTTATAAACAGTACAAACACTGATGGGCTGAAATCATAGTGGGGAACTTCTAAAATCAGAAAATTGTATTCTTTGAACTGATGTAATGGATGAAAGGCTTTCTCATCAATACTTTCTACTGAGTCCGGCACATGCGTACAAACGGACACACTATAGTACGATACACTGTTTACGGGCCACAGGTACTAGAGCCCGTGTGCCGGGACCATATCTTGACTTCACAATTGAATAATATGCAAGTTACTAGAAACTTTCTTTTGTTTCCTTTCACTTAAAACGGTACTACTATGTACCTCACTTTAACAGATTAGAGGAAGGTTAATTGTCTATCCGTGCAAAGTGCTCAGAATCAGGTACACAGTGGGCAATTAATAAATGTTTACTATTATTATCGTCAAAAGTGAGGAATGATTAGGACCATCAAACCATTACCCCATCGGATACTGAAAATGTGTTTATATACTGATGGGCTTTCTCAAAATAATGATAAAAACTAATCTCTTAGGAAGAAATATACCAAGTTTCAAACTTGTATTTCAGGTGACTGTTTTACTAAACCTCATTGGTCCTACTCACTAAACTCTCACAGACCTCAACATATCCACACTATGGTTCTAAGACATGTCTCTTCTAGAGAAGTTTGTTAATGTTCCTGCTCACCACAAAAATTAATAGTAATAAAAATAATCGTTGTCATTTATTATAATGTGCTTGACACTCTAACAAGCTCTAAGCATTCACCAGTGTGTTGAACATTCCTATCAGTCCTGTGAGGTAGTTACAAAGAATATCCCCATTTTACAGATTTGGAAACTGAGTCCAGAGTTCAAGAAACTGGTTTGAACTCATCTAATAGGTGGTAGACATGGGATTTGAATTCAGGGATCCAGACTCTAGAGCCAATAAAGCTAACTAGTTTACCATATGGAGTCCATACTATAATATTTTCCTTCCACCACGCATCCATTGTAACATTCTCTGTTCCTATAAGATGTATTTACCCCCACACGACACTTGCAAGAAGAATTAAATTCTGGTGCTGTTTAAGTTTGGATGCGTCTAATTAAATCTTAAAACACAGAGCAGTCTATAACAATTCCACAGTTGAAACACAGCCTAATAAATATATTTCACAGTCACTCATATGCATTTACAAATTAAAGATATCCATCTCTTATCTAGATCTGCAGCCTTTAATCAGGGTGGCTCTTCAGAAGTATCTGCTCTTTTTCTGGGAAAAGTTCCCCCCTCCAATGGGCTTCCTTGTTCCTGTAATTCCTTGGTCTCTAAGAAATTTTTCTTTTTATTTTGAGTTGCACCAAAGAGTTTTTTTGTTTGTTTGTTTTGTTTTTTAAACAAAACAAAAACACATTTCTCTTTCTCTCTCCTGGTAAGTTTATCATTCCAATGACTTCCATAGTTTTCATTTAAACTCTAAAATTATGAATTCTCATTATGCCTGCTCCTGGCTTTTTGGTATTATTTAGGTGGAACGGAGGCAGACCCTATGGGCAGAATCAATTTTAATTCTATCTTCTGTAATTTGTCTGCGGCACCTCTGAAAGTTACTCCAGGAAAGGAAAAAAAAAATGGTTTCTCCCTGTGGCACACTAACTTTACAGATGTTGGCTCCACTATTCTGTTTCCTGTGACCAACATTCTTCTTTTCAGAATCTCTACCACATTTTCCTTGCAATCCATCTTGGAAACTACCTTCAAATGAGTAGAATCTCAACTTGAGTTCCCTGCTGAATTTTGAGAGGCTGAGTTGGGGAGATCCACCTCTTTAAAGCTGATAAGGACTTTGCCGAAACAGGCAAATTCTGGGAGAGCTGAATGATAATCTAGTGATTGGGATCCATCTGGAGGTGTTGACTGGATGCCGCCATGCCCGAACTAGATGCCCCCTTCTCTCCCATTCCCTGCCACCACCAGCTGCTTACTGATGTCTGCGCAGGAGTGGACCTCCTCTGAAACTGCTTCCAGGTGAGGGAAGCGCCTGGACCAAAGTTACACCATTCTGCCAGGGGCAGCCCATCCCCAACAAGGGACGGGCAAGGGCAAAGCTCAAGCACCTTTTCTTCAAGGTGGTACCACTCTAAAGGGCTCTTACAGGTTCCAAACCTTGTGGGGGATCAACGGAGGCCTCTAGGGTAACTGGACTGCAGGTCAAATCCTCCCTCAGATTCTTTGCTCGTCAGCTCTTCAAGCGCCATCCCTGAGCACGCTCACCAACCAACCTCCTGCCTGCAGGCTGCTAGCTCAGTCTGCCTCTAGGGAACTGGCCTAAGACAAGGTTGAAATGAATCCTTGGCAGCCTACATTTAATTCTGTAAAACCTCGCCAGTGTTTTTGCTTGTTTGTTTTAACTAAGCGATTCATACAGCTGCCTTCCTTTTTCAAATCCCATGTTCTCTACTTCTGAAGGGCAAATCATCTACAAGGAAGAATGGAGAATCACCTTGTTTAATGGTGATCTGATGCTATTACAGACTAATTCAATTTTGAAAAGAAATTATCAAGCCAATCCTTGAGTTGCTCTCTCTCATCTCCCTTTCTCTCTGTGACACACACATTTTTTCTTTCCTTTCATGAGCCAGGTCACCTGAGGAAAACAGGGATGTTGTTTTACTGGTAATGGATCTCTCTTATTTGAGGATATTCTTCCTTCTCTCCTCCTATTCGACTCTCAACTCTAAGAGATTAATAAATTCATATAATATCCCAGTCCCAACTATATATGAGACTTCCAAAGAATCTGGTAGACATGAATGAATGAGCTAAACCTTGTACCCTTCAGGCACCTGGAAAAAGCATGTACAGTCTTCCTATACTTCTGATAATTATTATGTTTTATTTATAATTTATTATATTTATGTAATAATGTATAAATATTATGTAACTATAATAATAATTATTACTACTTTAATATTATTCTTACTATTATAACTATTATTATAATAATAATTATTATTACTGTTACTATTTTTACTATTTTTAAAGGGTGTAAATCTGACTCCACCTTCCAAGCAGCATTTGGGGTTCAATTTTGCTGTCACACTTTAGGACAGTGACTGACACTTGATCATGCCCGGTCAACGACGTTCGCTAACCTTTCTCACGATCTCGCTCCTGACTTTAGGCTAGTTTTCCTGACATGTTTATTTCCTTGAAGACAAACACAGCCACAGGAAACGTCCTGCGAACATTTAGCTGAGGCAGAAGTACTCATGCCCGGCATCTGCTGGAGTACTTACTCGGTGCTCCTCCAAGCCCCTTCAGAGGCTCGTGCTGGTTCTCATCTCCCTCCCAGGCTCCTGGCAGCAAGAGTCCTTACATTCTCACAGGCTTGCCCTGCAGGCTCCCTTGCAGACAGAGTCCAGCTATGAGGTGTGCGCTCCCCTGGATTCCTTGAAGAGCATGCTGCTCAGCTCTAGCAGACACACCAGGAGGTGACAGGGAGAGGACCCATGGGGCCTGGGGGCCTCGGAGATCCTCAAAGAGGGTGGGGGTGTCACGGAGAGGCACCTCCGCACACTGGAATTTCCTCTGCTGATCTGATTCCCCTCAAACCTATCTGCTTATTAGTTCTGTGGCCTTTAAAGTGACAGGAGAACTGTGCCCCTCCCCTTCTCACACAGGCTTTTTTTCTCAGACACTAGATCAACCTCCTGCCTTCCAGCCTCCTCTGGCAGGTGACCCTGTGGCAGGTTATTCATTCCTCCACCCCTCTGCTCTGAAAGCCACCCCTAACACACAATTCTTGCTAAAGTGGGTCACTTAAAACAATTTAATACATATTAATCGAGGTGAGCCCTCATAGCTTTTGACAATTCACTTCCCTGCATTAATAAAGTCCTTTAGGACAAACAGCTTTCTTGGTCACACCAGGACTCTTAGAAATTGCTGAATCCTAAAGATTATGATTAGGTCCTGCATGGTTGATCATAAATATAAGAATAGCTGACATGCAAGGCAAAAACCAAGAATCTTGGGTTAGGACAACCTCTGTGGGTGGATTCTGTTAGCTCCACTGATTTTGTAAGAGGTAATTTCTAAGAGCCACAAGTGAAATACACACACACACACACACACACACACACACACACACACACGCTCCTGCATTTACATACAACACACATTTATTTAACTTTCTTGGCAGCCCTGGCTGATTTATTTTGAGTTGGCAGTCAACTAAATCCTGAAGTCTTTTTCACACAAATTGCTGTCAAGAACTTTTCAAATATTGATTGTTATGCAGCATGTTAGCTATTTCTCTCAGGTTTTTGTCTTCTGAAAATTTTATAAGCACAGATTTTTTTTCTTTATCAAAGTCACTGATAAAAATGTTAGATGGGACAAGGCTTAGGACAGAGTCCTATGTGATGACGCTTGGAGAGCCACCGTTCAATCATCTGGAGGTACTATCATCCAGCTCTGACAAAACTTGATTTTCTTCTCATCTGGTCTTCATTTCTCCAAGTGGTAAACAAATAAATCATAGAAGATTCTAACATTTTTTTTTTTCCTGAAATCTAGATAATCTTGTGACCTTCCTCTGCTTGGCCACTCTTATTAGATACCACCTTATTTTAAAAGTTAATGGCGTTGAGTTATGTTTCCATACTGACTCTGTATCGATGTTGATTTCCTGGTATGATCCCTTGTCTTTTTAGGCTCCTGAAACGCATTCAGTTTTGTAATTACTGAGTACCCGCTGTGTATATATCATGTGCTATGTTAGGTAACTCCTGCTGTCAATGTACTCATCATCTGCTCCACAATATGTTATAAAGTATTTCCAGAACCTGATATCAAGCTCACGTATCTGTCGTTTTTGATACTCATTCTTTAGAAAACTGGGATCACATCTGATGATCACACGTACTTATTTTCTATGGTACTTATTTTCTATCGCCCCTCAAAAAGTATTGCATGATATTGATAATATAATTGCTAGTTACTTTAGCACCTTAGCATGTAATTCATCTGAAACTGAAGCTCTAAATGCATTTATAATGATTCTTACAATCTTCTCTATATCAGGGCTCCCCACAACCACCCTTAAGCTTGAAGATTTGCTAGAGGGGCTCACAGGATTCAGAAAAGTTATTACACTCACATTTACAGTTTATTACAGTCCAAGGATGCAGATTAAAATTAGGAAAGGGAAAAGGCACAGGAGATGAAGCACAAGAGAAACCAGTCAAAGCTTCCAGGTGCCCCCTCCCAGCATAGTCCTACAGAGACACACTTAATTCTTCTAGCAATGACATGTGGTAACACATGAAACATACTGTCCGACAGGAGAAGCTCACCTGAGCCTTGGAGTCTAGAGTTTTTATTGGGAGTCCGTCATGTGGGCATTTAGCAGGTATTCATCCTAAATCACACTGTTGGGATAAACTTGTTTGGTCAAGCTGGTACCACATGGCCCAAAGCCTCAGGCATAAAAAAAAAAAAAACATTCTTATCAGGCAGACTAGTCCAGGAGATCAGAGGTTATCTCCCAGGAGACAGTGAAAGGCCAGTCCTAAAGACAAACCTTGACTTGGAACGTAAACCCAGGCCTGCTGAGTCAACCTTTTCCTGCCCAGTTATTTCTAGGTCTTTCATTTGACTTGGTCATGCATTTCTCCACATTTTTACAGCCTGAAAGTCATTCCCTTTTTCAATAATATGGAAGAAAAACTGGCAGTTCTGCCTTTTCTCTCCCTGATTCTTTACATTTGCACTATTCTTTCTTGAAATATTATTGAAGAGATTCCTTTCCATTTAAAATTCAGATTTTGCTGTTATATTGAAACAACATACTCAGTATGTACTAAAACTAATTGTCTTTTGACATTTGCTATAATGCATATTATATGTGAGTCACACAGGCACCCCGCCTTCACAGACGTCTTAAGTAATGTGCTCAGAGTTAAAAAATAAGTCAGGGGTGCCTGGGTAGCTGTCGCTTAAGCTTCTGCCTTCAACTCAGGTCATGATCCTAGGGTCCTGGGATCGAGTCCCGCATCAGGCTCCCTGCTCAGTAGGGTGTCTGCTTCTCCCTCTCCCTCTGTCGCTCCCTCTGCTTGTGCTCTCTCTCTTAAATAAATAAACAAATTAAAATCTTTAAAAAAAGAAGTGATAGAATATAAATGTTAACATACACAGTTTACAACATCTATAAAGGATTCTACAACAAAAGCTGACTTAATAATTATAGTCATGGTTCTTATTGCTGACTGCATGCTTGAGTTACCAGATTTTTTTTTTTTTTTAAATATAGATACCTGAACCACCTCCCCAAACCAACTAAATTAGCCACTATGGAGATAAGGCTCCAATCTGGTACAGCTGAAAGGATCAAATGTAGTGGTTTTGAGTGTCATGAGAGCAGAGTTTCTGTTGGAATTATTGAATTGATCCAGGTAACCTGCTAATTATGGATACTGGACTATTAAGATAAAGTAATTTTCTCATCTCTGGTACAGAGATGCACTATACTGAGGTACAGATTAGCTCCATAACAGAAATCTAGGTATTCTAAAGGTCAATTTTTAAATTTAAATGATTTATTCCAAGGGGCCATCAAAATATGACCACTGGGTTAAATATGGATTCCTGTCTTTTTATGTAAACAAAGTTTTATTGGAACACAGCTGTTTTGGGAAAAAAAGAATTTTCCCTCTGTTGGGGAAAAAATATTTTTCTCCACCCATTAAGGTTCCTCTGGGTGGTCTATGAATCAAACTGATATGAGACAGATTAAGAGGAGATAAATAAACAGAAGTTTAATAACACATATACCTCCTGTATTCATGGGAGAGTCGCAGGAATACTGTATAACTCCCCAAAATGGCTGAACTCATCACGTGCAATACCATTTTCAGCTAAAGACAAAGATGCTGGGCGTGGGAAGTCAGTTATGGGAGGTGACCAAAAAGAGCACGGTAAACAAGAGTAAGGTTGTTACCCAGATTTAAGTTTCTACATATTTAGAGTCACCCCTTCTTCCTGGTCCAGTGAGGGAGACACCCTTAGAAATGGAGATTTTCCTTATGAATGCAAATGTCTCCTACAGAAGACTAACTTCCACTCTGTTTTCAGAGCTTCTCTCATGTCTGCTGTTCTTTAAAAATCAACAGCCTAAAATAATCCTTCTGCCAAAGCAAATTTTGGGATGACAAATTCCACCTCCTTCATAACCATGGCCATTTGTATCTGCATCGGTTATGGCTGCTTTTAAGCTATAGTGGCAAAGTTAAGTATTGGCAACAGGGACTCTCTGGCCTGCAAAGCCTTAAATATTTAATATCTGACCCATTAAAGAGAAAGTTCGCCAAGCCCTGGTCTGTTCCAATACCAAAAGACTTTCTTTTTATTGGATTTAGTCTTGGTATTTATTATCTGTTTTTCCTATGCCTTCCTTTTATGATGTATTTCAACATGATGAACTTAGAAGGAGATAATACAGAACAAGGGTAAATTCAAAAGTAAGCAAGATTTTCTTTGCATTTATGTCACATTTATTAGGCATTACATTTTATTATGTAAAGATGACCTCTCCTGATCAATTTTCAATTACTTAAAAGAAAATAGGTACTTCTAGACAATGATTTTTTTTCCATTAAGTCAGTTGACAGAGTTAGTGATTACTCTAAGATAGTAGCAGCAATCATATATTGTAACTTACCTAAGGTTATATGTTAATATGCCAATCCAACTACAGAAGGCTGTTTCTGGAGTCAAAACCAAACATGCTTCTGTCTACAGGATAATTACTTATTTTAACACTAAATATTCCAAAACTCCTCAAACTCTAAATTAGGCAATTTGTATTCTTAAAGTTGTCTATTTAACATATATATATAATTAAAAATTTAAAGCCATATGGTATCTTTCTGCCCATAAAAACAGACTCATGTAGGTGTCTTAATGAAGGTACTTTGGGTTGCAAATAAGGTCAGTTCCGCTATCACACTTGTTTTGAAAACACAAGATTGTTCCAATGCAATTCATTTACTAGAGAACAATTTGATAAAAAAGCAAATTTTGTTTGCTTACATGCAGTTTCATCTGTAAGAAATACTAGGTGAATACAGAAAAGTGAACTGAGCCAAACAGGAATAGACAAAACATATACATATGCACACACCTCAAATATCTCTTCTATGAGCTTACTGTTTACTGCATGTGTTATAAAAAATTGTATTTTGCTATTATTTTACATCTGTGTACACTCATTTAACATCCAAAACATATCTAAGTGCTCTGGTTGGAAAACAAAGCAGAACATGAAGACAGAAAGCTTTAAGTATTGAGCAGAAACTTGAAAGGATAACGTGTTTTGATGCTAGTTCTCAAGAAACAAGCATAAAGGAATCCACATTGGGGACCATCAGAGACAATGCTCTGAAAGCAAAGAAATACCTATGATTGGAACAATGTGAAGCACTGTAAAGTCAGTAAGAACAAGGTCTAAAGAAATAGAAGTAATGGAAGGAATGCTGAGCTTATGCATTGAAGACCAAACATTAAAGAAGTCAGGAACATCTTTTCTCAATCAAATATAAAGCACCATCTATAAACTAAGACCTTAAACAGAAATTGTCAAATCCTGCAGCAACAGTTCCTATTAGTACTAGAAGTACCTGGTTTGTTGATTTCAAAAATCATGAAATTTCCAAAGTGTTCAGCTGTTGAGCAAAGCCCTGAATTAAGATAAAAAAGCAGAGGAATTTCCAGAAGTGATGCAGAAGTTAACTGAAGATGGTCATACATCATACCACATTTAAATTTTCACGAAATAGGTACCTACCATAAACATACGCCTTGAAGGACCTATATCTCACAGGCAAAGAAAAAGCACGCCTCCAGTTTTAAAGTTGCAGAAGATTACAAACTGTGTAATGCTTCTTCTATGTTTCATAATAACTCACAGTCTTCAATTCATCTCATGTCCATTTATACGAAGGTCAGCTTTTTCCCCAAGGTAAAGTACAATATTTATTATAGTATCTATGTTATTCTTAACCATTTGACATGTGAAGGGTTGCAGGATGAGACACCCCAAACAGTGCCACTATGGCACGAAGATTATTTTGAGTTGAAAGTAATTAAAACCCAGCACAAGCAGAGCTCTCTACCTCTGGACAACTGCCTGAATTTATATTGGAAAGGAGATTCTGTACCAGGAAGAGAGCTATTAACAGAGACGGCTTTTCCTTATGAAGTCATCTACATAATGGGGCAATCTTCGCTTCTCAAAATACCTCCCTTCACCCTCCTGCCAGTGGCCTTCCGCCCCTTTGTGTCCTCAGACCCTACCACTGTCCTCAGCTCAGACAAGCTTCATGTTGCCTCACTTTCTTTGGAATTCCAAGTCTGTGCGGATTCCCCATATGTACACCTAGCAAATATGATTTTCTCCTGTTAATCTGTCTCATGTCAATTTGATTCTAAGTCCACAAGCAGAGGAAGGTCTTCCCTCCTGACACAGGCATACAACTGGGATACCAGGTTTAGCTTCCTACCATTTTTTTTTTTTTTTTTTGGTATGTGTCATTGATGCAGTTTTTGAGTGTTTTGCTCCTAACGTCACATTTATCACATTATCTGTTTTTATAGCATGATTGTGCATAGTGCAGTGATTTTTAGGACTGCATGTGTTACATGAGGGCAGAAATGGCTATAACAGAAAGCCATCAAAGTAAGATTCTAAAAGGAAGAAATGAATTAAGTGGTTCTTCACACATCTGAAAGCAGGAAGTATAATCAGGACACATGGGGAGTCCTAATCGGATTCTAAAAAATTTTTGAGAAACTAGGAAAGCTACTGTCCTCATCTCCCAGGACCAAATGATCTTTTTGCTCTTCCTTCTACAAGTCTGTTACGTTGTTTATTTGTTTGTAATTACTCTTAATGAGCTTCTTCTTCCTCACTAGCACATTAAAAAGATGGCTACCCGTCTGCCTCTGAGTAGGCAAGCTGCAGAGGCTGACTATTGTGTATCAGTACTTCTCCAAACGTTTAGGAGAGATCATTTGATTAACCAATCTTGCTTGGGATAGAAGATACTGCAAAATTGTCTAGAGATTTTATTTTTATTCACATTATCACATCACAGAGTACAATTATTAAATGAGATACTATAAATAAGTTGTGAAATGTGTTACAAAAGATTGAGCTGAGCATACTTGGAAACTTGAAAAGCATTTCTGTTCTCCACCGTGACGCTAGGAGTGCCAGCAAAGCTTTTTGTTTTGTTTTATTTTGTTTGTTTTGTTTGTTTTAAATGAGCCTGCTCTTATATTTAACAATTCAGAGAATTTTAGCTAGCGGAGATCTTGATCATCCAGACAGCCATCTAATTCCGAAGACAAGACACTGAGCTCCAGGGAGGCTGTGAATTTCCTAAGACAATGTTTGTTCTAGAGTGTCATTGCAGGAGAAGTGGCAATAGTAATGCTATCCTGAGTTATGGTTCCTGGCAGCCAGGACCCAGAAAGTACAACCAAAATTTAAAAGAGGGAAATGTGTCCTGACCTTGTCCTAGTGTATTTTCTGGCCCTTAAAGAACATTAACAATCAGTAAATTAAACATTAAACATATGGTACTGGCCATTAGAAACCTTCAAGTTTCCACACGGTGAGGATTTTTGAGCAATGAAAGCTGGAGCTTGTCTTGAAAGAAAAGCATCAAATATTAAAAGATGACGGAATAGAGAGAGACAGAGTGAGAGAGAGAGAGAGAGAGATGGAGAACTCCAGAGATATCTACTTGTGAGGTGTTCATCTACATTTCAAAGGGGATGAAGCCCAGGACAGTGGGGGCATTCCAAACACTGTAAACCAGAGGTGTCTTATCAACCCTACTAAAGAGATTTATTTTCATTCCAAAGGGCCAGAACCAATTTCTATTCTTCTCTCAGGAATGGAGGACTGCCATGCAAGCCATCTTAAGTAAATTCAGAGAATCATAACTGTGGTGCTCTTTTCCAGTAGGACAATCCTTATGCGGCCAGGCCTGAGCATCTGACCCTCATCACATCTCCCTGAGGTGGACAGAAATGGGATATGCGGAAATGATATGGTTATTGATGAGATTAATAATATTCCTTGATTCAGACACATCATGTTTGCATTCAGGAAACTAAAAATAAATACAGACACAAAAATGTATCACTGGGGAATGGTGGTATAAGGAACTCTGTGTACCCTGCCCCAAGAAACAACCATAACTAATAAAAGTGATAAAAACAAATGAACCATGAGCAAAAGATGAGTGAATTTGGTAGTAGCAGTCAGTTTATGAGAAAAACAAAGCATTCCTTCAGACTGAAAACAAGAAACACTAGAAAGTGTTTTAAATCCACAGGAAAAGAGATTTGAAAAAAGTAATTATTTCATTATAAAAGACAGTTTTAAAATATATTTCTTCTTTCTTCCATTAACTGAGTCATAAAGCAACTGTAAATCACCGTGTATATAATTATACTATTGGAATTATATCAACAGGAATATAAATGTATAACAGTAATAGCACAAAAGGGGAAGAGTGACTACAGCTCTATAGGATTAATATTTCTATCTCACTGGAATTGAGTATAAATCTAAGGGAGATTCTGGTAAGTTAAGATGTATACAGTAAGCCCTAGAGCCACCATTAAGAAAATAACTAAAAGTGTGAAAAATCATTCCAGAAATTAAAACTAGAAACTATACATTTAATAAAAAATAATAAAGAATTAATAAAAAGAATTCTATGTATTTCAAAGTACAAACATATAGAAAACAAAAGGTAAAATGGCATGCATCAACTCACATTTATCAATAATAATGTCAAATGTGAATGGATTAAGTAGTCCATTCAAAAGGCAGAGACTGTCAGACTGGATAAAAAATAAGATCCAAATATATGCTGTCTATAAAGGACATACTTTAAATTCAAACATATAAGTATTTTGAAATTATCAGGAGAGAAAAGGACATATTATGCCAACAAGCATAAGAAAGATAGTGTCTGTGCTAACATTAGACAAGATAGACTTTAAGGCAAAAAGGTTACTAAAGAAAAGAGGGATGCTTTATGATGATAAAATGACCAGTCCATCAAAAATACATAACAATTATAAACATGCATGCACCTTACAACAGAGCCCAAAATACATGAAGCAAAATCTGACGGAATTTGAAAAAGACACTCAATTTAACATTAATAGTTGACGGCTTCAATGTTCATTTCAGTAATGGATAAAACTAAAAAGAAGGTTGGCAAGGAAACAGAAGACTTGAACAACATTGTAAATCAATAGATATGTATAAAACACTCCACGCAACAAGAGCAGAATATACACTGTTCTCAAGTGTTCCGAATTTTTTCACTAGGCAGGTGTCAGACCATAAAACAAATCTCCATAACTTAAAAAGGACTGATATCAAAAAAAATATTTTTTCAGACCACAATGGAACGAAATTGAAAATCAATCACAGAAAGAAATTTCACATATATTTGGAAGTTAAAAAACATACTCCTAAATAATCAAATGATCACAGAAGGAATCAGAAGAGAAATTAGAAAATACTTTGAGGTGGATGAAAATGCAAGCTACAACATATCAAAACTTCTAGGATTCAAATAAAGCATTCCTACAGGGAAACTGAAAGAATTAAAAAAAAAAGTATCAAATATAAAACCTACCTCCCACCATAAGACATTGTAAAAATGAGCAAACAGAATCCAAAGTGACCAGAAGAAAAGAAATATTAGAGTCAAAATTAATGAAATGGACAAAAGGAAAACAATAGAAAAAGTCAATGAAATAAAAAGTTGGTTCTTTGAAAAGATCAACTAAACTGATACTCTTCTAGCTAGGCTGACAAAGAAAAAAGAGAGGAGATTCAAATTACTAAAATCATGACTGAATAAAGGAACACTGCAGACCTTATAAAAATTAAAAAGGATTATAAGGAAATACTGTGAATAACCACATGCCAACAAATTAAATCACTTAGATGAAATGGACAGGTTTTGGCAAAGACACAACGTACTGAAACTGATTCAAAAGAAATATAAAAGCCTGATAGAGCTACAAAAACTAAAGAGATGGAATTTGTAATGTCACAACTTCCCACTGAGCAAAGCCCAGGCTCAGCTGACTTAATTGGTGAGTTCTACCAAGTAGTTTTGGAAAAAATACTAATCCTTTACAATCTCACCCAAAACATAGCAGAGGTAACAATTCCCAAGTCATTTTATGAGAGCAGTATTACTGGGAAACCAAAATCAGGCAAATGTAAACAACAAAACTAGAGACCAATTATTTATTATGAACATCGGCACAAGCGTTCTCAACAAAATACTAATAAACAAAATCCAGCAACATATAAAAGGGATTACATACCACAATAAAATGGGATGTATCCCAGGAATGTTACCGTGATTTAACATAGAAAACCAAATGATGTAATCTACCATATCAACAAAGGACAAAACTCACATGATTGTTTCAACAGACACCCACACAAAAGCATTTGACTAACTCCAACACCTCTCAATGGTAAAAATATTTTTAAAAATTAGTAGTGGAGTCTAGTTCCTCAACTTGATAAAGAACATCTAAGAGGGAGGCGGAGCAAGACGGCGGAGGAGCAGGAGACCTAGATTTCGTCTGGTCTCAGGAATTCAGCTGAATAGGGATCAAACCATTCTGAACACCTACGAACTCAACAGGAGATCGAACAGGAGAGTAGCAACAACTCTGAACAGAGAAGCGACCACTTACTGGAAGGTAGGACGTGCGGAGAAGTGAATCCGAAGCGATATTCGGGAGGATAGACGGCGGGGGAGGGGCCTCCGTCGGCCGCTTCTGGCAAGTGCTAGAGCCGCGGAGCACAAAATCGGACCTTTTAGAAGTCGGCTCCGTGGAGGGACGTCGCTGCAGTGGCTAAGCGGGGGGTGGAACCCTCGCGGGACAGTGTGGTCTCCGGACCCTCGGGGTCACAGAAAGACCGGGGGAGCCTGAGTGCGGCAGAGCTCCCAGGTATCGGAGCGGGGAAGCCGGCTGCAGAGACGGAGCCGAGGCGCGGGCTCTCAGCTCGGGGTGGCCATAAATTGTGACCGGTGACAGTTGGGCCACTGCTCCTCCAGCAGGGACCCAACAAGTGGCAGATCCGGGGAGACTCCCCTCCCTCCCCCGGGAGGAGCGGCGCGGGAGCGCACCGCAGGGATCTGCTGGGTTTGGAGACTCCACACGGGGTCGGGGGCCAGAGATAGAAACGCTCGGTCACAGGCCGGGTGAGCACGGAGTGCGGCCGGAGACCGGGGACACGGGAGTGACTGACTGCTTTTCTCTGGGGGCGCACTGAGGAGCGGGGCCCCAAGTTCTCAGCTCCTCCGGGTGGGATTGGGAGGCCACCATTTTCACCCTGGTCCTCCAAAGCTGTACCGAGAGCTTGCAGGGAACAAAAGCTCCTGAGAGCAAACCGGAGCAGCTTGCTTAGCCCGGACCAACAAGGGCGGGGCAATTCCGCCTCCGGCAAAGACATTTGGGAACCACGGCAACAGGCCCCTCCCCCAGAAGATCAACACAAACAGCCAGCAAGCCAAGACCAAGTTTACCGATCAAGGAGAATAGGAGAACTCCAGCGCTAGGGGAATACTGCTCATAGATTCATGGCCTTTTTTTTTTTTTTACCATGATTCATTATTTCATCAAAGTTAATTTTTGTTGACTGTTTTTTTTTTTATTTTTCTTTTTCCCTTTTTCCACCAACATCTTATAAATCCCTTTTTAAAAAAAAAAAAAACATTTTTTATTTTTCATTTTTAGAGTCATATTTTATCCCTTCATAGTAGTTACCCTTATTTTTGGCATATATATATAAGTTGTTCTCTCTTTAAAATTTGAGGTACAGTTTCTTCTAACAGATCAAAATATACCCTAAATCACTAGTGTATAGCTTTGTTCTAGTCTCCTGCCTGATCACATTCTCTCCCTTTTTCCTTTTTTTTTTTCTTAAATCTTCTTTCTTTTTTCAAACAACTTATCTTACCAAGTCCTTTTATAAAATCTTTTATAATTTTCATCTTTACAGTCATCTTCCATCCCTTCATTGTATCAACCCTTATTTTGTACATATATGTCTTTCTTCCTTTAAAATTTTAGGAGGCACTTTTTTCTAACAGACCAAAATACGCCCAAAATCTAGTGTGTGGCACTGATCTATGCACTAGCCTGATCATATTTGATCATATTCTGCCTTTTTTGTATTGTTTTGTTTTTGTTTTTATCTTTTTTTTTTCTTTATCTCTTTCTTTTTTCTTTCTTTCCCTTTCTTTTCCCCTGGTTTCAGGTCTTTTCTGATTTGTATAGAGTATATTTGCTGGGGACGTTGTAAACCTGTTAGCATTTTGTTCTCTCATTCATCTATTCTCCTCTGGACAAAATGACAAGACGAAAGAAATCACCTCAGCAAAAAGAACAAGAGGTAGTACCATCAGCCAGGAACCTACTCAATACGGACATTAGTACGATGTCGGACCTAGAGTTCAGAATCATGACTTTAAAGATACTAGCTGGGCTTGAAAAAAGCGTGGAAGTTATTAGAGAAACCCTTTCTGGAGAAATAAAAGAACTAAAATTTAACCAAATCGAAATCAAAAAGGCTATTGATGAGGTGCAATTAAAAATGGGGGCACTAAATGCTAGGATAAATGAGGCAGAAGAGAGAATCAGTGATATAGAAGACCAAATGATGGAAAATAAAGAGGCTGAGAAAAAGAGAGAGAAACAACTACAGGACCACGAGGGCAGAATTCGAGAGATAAGTGATATGATAAGACGAAACAACATTAGAATAATTGGGATCCCAGAAGAAGAAGAGAGAGAGAGAGGGGGGCAGAAGGTATATTGGAGCAAATTATAGCAGAGAACTTCCCTAATGTGAGGAAGGAAACAGGCATTAAAATCCAGGAGGCACAGAGAACCCCTCTCAAAATCAATAATAATAGGTCAACACCCCGACATCTAATAGTAAAACTGACGAGTCTCAGAGACAAAGAGAAAATCCTGAAAGCAGCTCGGGAGAAGAGATATGTAACCTACAATGGTAGAAACATTAGATTGGCAACAGACCTATCCACAGAGACCTGGCTGGCCAGAAAGGACTGGCAAGATATCTTCAGAGCACTAAACGAGAAAAATATGCAGCCAAGAATACTATATCCAGCTAGGCTATCATTGAAAATAGAAGGAGAGATAAAAAGCTTCCAGAACAAACAAAAACTAAAGGAATTTGCAAACACGAAACCAGCCCTCCAAGAAATATTGAGAGGGGTCCTCTAAGCAAAGAGAAAACCTAAAAGCAGCAAAGAGTAGAAACGAACACAGACAACAGACAGTTAACAGTCACCTTACAGGTAATACAATGGCACTAAATTCATACCTTTCAATAGTTACCCTGAATGTAAATGGGCTCAATGCCCCAATCAAAAGACACAGGCTATCAGATTGGATTAAAAAACAAGACCCATCAATATGCTGTCTGCAAGACACTCATTTTAGACCCAAAGACACCCCGAGATTGAAAGTGAGGGGGTGGAAAACCATTTACCATGCTAATGGACACCAAAAGAAAGCTGGGGTGGCAATCCTTATATCAGACAAACTAGATTTTAAAACAAAGACTGTAATAAGAGACGAGGAAGGACACTATATCCTACTTAAAGGGTCTATCCAACAAGAAGATCTAACAATTGTAACTATCTATGCCCCGAACATGGGAGCAGCCAATTATATAAGGCAATTAATAACAAAAGCAAAGAAACACATTGACAACAATACAATAATAGTGGGGGATTTTAACACCCCCCTGACTGAAATGGACAGATCATCTAAGCAAAAGATCAACAAGGAAATAAAGACTATAAATGACACACTGGACCAAATGGACTTCACAGACATATTCAGAACATTCCATCCCAAAGCAAAGGAATACACATTCTTCTCTAGTGCCCATGGAACATTCTCCAGAACTGATCACATCCTAGGTCACAAATCAGGTCTCAATCGGTACCAAAAGATTGGGATCATTCCCTGCATATTTTCAGACCACAATGCTTTGAAACTAGAACTCAACCACAAGAGGAAAGTCGGAAAGAACTCAAATACATGGAGGCTAAAGAGCATCCTACTAAAGAATGAATGGGTCAACCAAGAAATTAAAGAAGAATTAAAAAAATTCATGGAAACCAATGAAAATGAAAACACAACTGTTCAAAATCTTTGGGATACAGCAAAGGCAGTCCTGAGAGGAAAGTATATAGCAATACAAGCCTTTCTCAAGAAACAAGAAAGGTCTCAAATACACAACCTAACCCTACACCTAAAGGAGCTGGAGAAAGAACAGCAAATAAAGCCTAAACCCAGCAGGAGAAGAGAAATCATAAAGATCAGAGCAGAAATCAATGAACTAGAAACCAAAAGAACAGTAGAACAGATCAACGAAACTAGGAGCTGGTTCTTTGAAAGAATTAATAAGATTGATAAACCCCTGGCCAGACTGATCAAAAAGAAAACAGAAATGACCCAAATCAACAAAATCATGAATGAAAGAGGAGAGATCACAACCAACACCAAAGAAATACAAACAATTATAAGAACATATTATGAGCAACTCTATGCCAGCAAATTAGATAACCTGGAAGAAATGGGTGCATTCCTAGAGATGTATCAACTACCAAACTGAACCAGGAAGAAATAGAAAACCTGAACAGACCTATAACCACTAAGGAAATTGAAACAGTCATCAAAAATCTCCCAAGAAACAAAAGCCCAGGGCCAGATGGCTTCCCAGGGGAATTCTATCAGACATTTCAAGAAGAATTAATACCTATTCTCCTGAAACTGTTCCAAAAAATAGAAATGGAAGGGAAACTTCCAAACTCATTTTATGAGGCCAGCATTACCTTGATCCCAAAACCAGACAAAGACCCCATCAAAAAAGAGAATTACAGACCAATATCCTTGATGAACATGGATGCAAAAATTCTCACCAAAATACTAGCCAATAGGATCCAACAGTACATTAAAAGGATTATTCACCACGTCCAAGTGGGATTTATCCCTGGGCTGCAGGGCTGGTTCAACATCTGCAAATCAATCAACGTGATACAATACATTAACAAAAGAAAGAACAAGAATCATATGATCCTCTCAATAGATGCAGAAAAAGCATTTGACAAAGTACAGCATCCTTTCTTGATCAAAACTCTTCAGAGTATAGGGATAGAGGGTACGTACCTCAATATCATAAAAGCCATCTATGAAAAACCTACAGCGAATATCATTCTCAATGGGGAAAGGCTGAGAGCTTTTCCCCTAAGGTCAGGAACGCGGCAGGGAGGTCCACTCTCACCACTGCTATTCAACATAGTATTAGAAGTCCTAGCCACAGCAATCAGACAACAAAAAGAAATTAAAGGCACCCAAATCGGCAAAGAGGAAGTCAAACTCTCACTCTTTGCAGATGATATGATACTGTATGTGGAAAACCCAAAAGACTCCACCCCAAAACTGCTAGAACTCATACAGGAATTCAGTAAAGTAGCAGGATATAAAATCAATGCACAGACATCAGTGGCATTCCTATACACCAACAACAAGACAGAAGAGAGACAAATCAAGGAGTCTATCCCATTTACAATTGCACCCAAAACCATTAGATACCTAGGAATAAATCTAACCAAAGAGGCAAAGGATCTGTACTCAGAAAACTATAAAATACTCATGAAAGAAATTGAAGAAGACACAAAGAAATGGAAAAACGTTCCATGCTCATGGATTGGGAGAACCAACATTGTGAAGATGTCAATGCTACCTAGAGCAATCTACACATTCAATGCAATCCCCATCAAAATACCATCCACTTTTTTCAAAGAAATGGAACAAATAATCCTAAAATTTGTATGGAACCAGAAGAGACCCAGAATAGCCAGAGGAATACTGAAAAAGAAAAGCAAAGCTGGCGGCATCACAGTTCCGGACTTCCAGCTCTATTACAAAGCTGTCATCATCAAGACATTACGGTACTGGCATAAAAACAGACACATCGATCAATGGAACAGAATCGAGAGCCCAGAAATGGACCCTCAACTCTATGGTCAACTTATCTTTGACAAAGCAGGAAAGAATTTCCAATGGAAAAGAGACAGTCTCTTCAACAAATGGTGTTGGGAAAATTGGACAGCCACATGCAGAAGAATGAAACTGGACCATTTCCTTACACCACACACAAAAATAGACTCCAAATGGTTGAAAGACCTAAACGTGAGACAGGAGTCCATCAAAATCCTAAAGGAGAACACAGGTAGCAACCTTTTCGACCTTAGCTGCAGCAACTTCTTCCTAGAAACATCGCCAAAGGCACGGGAAGCCAGGGCAAAAATGAACTATTGGGATTTCATCAAGATAAAAAGCTTTTGCACAGCAAAAGAAACAGTCCACAAAACCAAAAGACAACCGACAGAATGGGAGAAAATATTTGCAAATGACATATCAGATAAAGGGCTAGTATCCAAAATGTATAAAGAACTTGTCAAACTCAACACCCAAAGAACAAATAATCCAATCAAGAAATGGGCAGAAGACATGAACAGACATTTCTCCAAAGAAGACATCCAAATGGCCAACAGGCACATGAAAAAGTGCTCAACATCGCTCGGCATCAGGGAAATCCAAATCAAAATCTCAATGAGATACCACCTCACACCCGTCAGAATGGCTAAAATTAACAAGTCAGGGAACGACAGATGTTGGCGGGGATGTGGAGAAAGGGGAACCCTCCTACACTGTTGGTGGGAATGCAAGCTGGTGCAACCCCTCTGGAAAACAGTATGGAGGTTCCTCAAACAGTTGAAATTAGAGCTACCGTTCGATCCAGCAATTGCACTACTGGGTATTTACCACAAATATACAAATGTAGGGACCCGAAGGGGTACGTGTACCCCAATGTTTATAGCAGCAATGTCCACCATAGCCAAACTGTGGAAAGAGCCAAGATGCCCATCGACAGATGAATGGATAAAGAAGAAGTGGTATATATACACAATGGAATATTATGCAGCCATCAAAAGGAATGAGATCTTGCCATTTGCAATGACATGGATGGAACTGGAGGGTGTTATGCTGAGTGAACTAAGTCAATCAGAGAAAGACATGTATCACATGACCTCACTGATATGAGGAATTCTTAATCTCAGGAAAGAAACTGAGTGTTACTGGAGTGGTTGGGGGTGGGAGGGATGGGGTGGCTGGGTGATAGACATTGGGGAGGGTATGTGCTACGGTGAGCGCTGTGAATTGTGCAAGACTGTTGAATCACAGATCTGTACTTCTGAAACAAATAACGCAACATATTTTAAGAAAAAAGAAAAAGAAGAAGATAACAGGAGAGGAAGAAAAGGGGAGTATGTCAGAAGGGGAGACGAACCATGAGAGATGATGGACTCTGAAAAACAAACTGAGGGTTCTAGAGGGGAGGGGGGTAGGGGGATGGGTTAGCCTGGTGATGGGTATTGAGGAGGGCACGTTCTGCATGGAGCACTGGGTGTTATGAACAAACAATGAATCATGGAACACTGCACCAAAAACTAATGATGTAATATATGGTGATTAACATAACAATGAAAAAATTAAGAAAAAAAAAAAGAACATCTAAGAAAAACTCACATTATTATCATACTTAATGGTGAAAGACTAAAATGCCCAAGAGAGGAATAAGGCAAGGATATCTAGATGCTCCCCTATTTTAGTTCATCTTGTATCAGAGGTTCTAGCAAGAACAGTTAGGCAAGAAAGTGAAATAGAAGGCATCCAGGTTTCAAAGGGAAAAGTAAAATTATCTCTCTTTGCAGATGACAGGGTTTTGTATATAGATGACCCTAAGGAATCCACTAAAAAATTATTAGAACTTACAAATCAGGTCAGTGAGGTTGCAATATCCAATATCAATATAAAAAATCAATTATATTTCTATAAACTAGCAATGAATAATGTAAATCAAAGGTAAGTAAACAATTCCATTTACAATGGCATCGAAATTAATATGCTTAGTATTAAAGTTAATATGAAGGTGCTGTGAAACTTATACCCTGAAAATTATAAACTACCTTGGAAAAAAATTACAGAAGACCTAATAAGTGTAAAAACAACCCGTGCTCATCAATCAGGGGAGCTACCACCATTAAGATGGCAATACTCCCAAAGTGATCTACAGATTCATCCAATCTCTATCAGCATCTCAGATGGCATCGTTGCAGAAATGGACAACCTACTCCTAAAATTCATATGCAAATGCAAGAGATCCAGAATATCCAAAATCATATTGAAAAAGAACAAAGCTTGTTGTCTCATACTTTTCAACTTCAAAAGTTACTACAAAACTACAATAATCAATATGGTGTGCTACTGACATAGATTTGACATATCTAGAATTGTGTTTCCAAAAATAAATCCTCATATTTATGGTCAATTTCTTGACAAAAATGATAGAACAATCTAATGGAGAAAGAACAGCACTTCCAACCACTGGTGGCTGGTAGGGCAACTGGATATCCACACGAACAGTTGGCAGCTGATCCCCTTCTTTACACCATACAGAGAAATTAACTTAAAAATTGGATCATGCACCTCATTATAAGAGTTAAAACTATAAACTCTTGGAATAAAATATTAGAATAAATCTTTGTTACATTGGGTTAGTCAAATCTTTTTAGATATGCCACAAAATGCACAAGCAACAAAGAAAAAACATATAAATTGGACTTCATCAAAATTAAAGCTTTTGTGCTTCAAAGAATACCATCAAGAAAATGAAAACACAGTCCACAGAATGGGATAAAAACATTTGCAAAACATATATATGATGAGGGACTTGTATCCAGGTTATAAAAAGAACACTTACCACTTAATGATAAAAAGACAAAAATTAAAATGAATAGACAAATGATATGAAAAAAGACATGTCTCCAAAGAAGTTACGCACATGTTTAATTAACTACATGAAATGACATTCAACATCATTAGCTATAAAGGAAATGCCATTCAAAACCATAATGAATACCAATTCATATCCAACAGAATGGCTATAACCTAAAAAAAAAATAAAAAAGAAAGAAAATAGCAACTGTTAGCAAGAAATCAGAGAAATGTGGGAAAATGAGAACCTTCATACATTGTTGGTGGGAATATAAAATGGTGCAGCCACTTTGGAGTTTGGGAGTCTCATATACAGTTAAACATAGAGTGCCCGTATAACCCAGCGATCCTATTTCTAGGTACATATTCAATACAACTGAAACCAGATGTCCGCACAAAAACTTGCACATGACTGTCCATTGCAGAATTATTCCTAATAGCCAACGAGGGGAAATAACATAAATGTCAATGGAAAAATAAACTATTGTCTCCCCATACAATGCACTGTATTCATCTACACAAAGAAATAAAGTACTGATACCCACTATAACATGAGTGACTCTGGAAAACATGCTGTGAACCAAGGCAAAAGACCACATATTATATATAATATATGCATATAAAATTTATGTAAAATATACAGAATAGATGAATTATGAAGATAGAAAAGAGATCAGTGGTTATCTAGAGCAGAAGGGTTGGGGAAGAAATGAGCAGGGTCTGTTAATGGGTAGAGGGCTTCTTTGTGGGACAATGAAGATGCCCTAAAACTGATTGTAATTATAGCTGCAAAATCCTGTAACTGTATTAAAGTTGTACACTTTAAAGAAGTTGTCTGTTACATGAATTTTAATAAAGCTATTATATTAAAAAATTGTTGGCACTTTTTATCGTCTTTCTACAGATTGTATATTGCCAGTGAAAATTTCATCAAGGTCTCAACTACAGACTAAAATGTCAGTGGGCTAGACAAGCCACAGCCACTGCCGAACCTAAACGGGACTGGCACCCTCAGTCCCAGCCCACCTCTGCTGGCGCTGGTCTGCTCCCTGCCCAGCCTCCCCACATTGTCTCTCCCTTCCCAGCCCTCACCAGCCCCTAGGCTCCAGGCTTTCCCTTGTAGCTAAAGAAAGTTCATGCTGAAAAGACAGAAGAGCTTCAGTGTCTCAATATTGCCAGGAGAATTCATGAGGTTGATGCTGATGGGCTCACTTTAGGTCCTACCATCAGACTCTCGTTCTGAAAGCATCGCGGTAGCAAGAAGACAAGAGAAATATGTTGATTCCGTTAGGCCCACTGTCCCTGACATAACTAACCACTGTGGCTAGGAGAGACAGAGATACACAGCCACCTCAGATGGTCACGTGCAATTTCTCTCTGCCCAGCTGGCTGAGAGTAGAGAAAGGAGGGTTCACAGAGGAAGGCCGTGGTCTGGGTGGTGATAGAGACCAGAAGCACCCCCAAAACTAAGCAGGAAGTAGCCTGGCAAACAGAGTGGGAGAAAGGAAATTGAAAAATTCAGCAGTCTATTTTATGCACGTCCTGGTCAGGTATGTTAATTGGTTTGTTTTATCCTAAGAAATACTGTCTGTAAACAGTTGTAAATATGAACACGGAATGTTCCGATTTGTAGCTCAGAAGATTTATTTTGGCTGCAGTGAGAGATCTATTCCCCGTCAGGCCTGGATTTCCAGCAACCCTAGACCTTCTCAGGGCACACCGCCCTCCCCAACAGCGCTTTAGAATTCCCAAGTAATTTTACAATAACTCATAATCCTCTGACAGCAGAGGCTGAGTTCAGGCTAAAGATCAAGAAGGGACCTCATCAGAGAGATAAAGTATAAGCCAGTAAATCAGGGGCCACCTGCACTTCCAAAGGTAGCTTCCTGGAATACAGCATCTTTTCTCCACATGGTAAGATCATTTCATTGATCCTTTACCTACTCTATTCCAGACGTTGTGCAAAGTGCTGTAAGGATACAAAGATGAGACACTCCCCTCGCCTTTGAAGAGTGAACAGTGAGGCTGGAGAAGAGATTCCTACCCTCAGTCCATGAAAATGACCAGTGGAAACAGTCTTCCCCAAGGTCAGGGATCTGAACTTGAACTTGCTCAGTCCTGGTCCCTGGTGTGTAAAGTGCTCCCAGGCACAGAGCAGACATCCGGTGACCACAGGCTGGATGCTGAGCTCAGAGAGGGCATGACCTCGGGCAGTCATCCTGCAGACCATCACTTCTGCTGCGGAGGTAAAGAGTAGCCAGGATCAGGCAGCATTTACCTAGGTCTTGAAAGACCGCTGGAACTTACAGCTAGAGCAGGAACTAGATGAAGAAAGCCTGAGGGACTTCCCGGAGGAAGTGCCGTTGAAACCAAAACCAAAGACAAGGTGGTAGGAAATGAAGAGAGCATTTAGTAAAAAGAAAACTGAATTCTCTAAATTTGGATCCAGAGAAAGGAGTAGAGAAGGAGCTACATCAGAGAAATAATGACTTTTTAGGGGTGGGGGTGGGAGGTGACAACTCGCTTCTGGCTACAGAGATGAAGAGCTCAAAGAGAGGAGTACACCAGTCTATTTCTGGATTTGTTTTGTGCTGGTGGGGCAGTGGAGGCGGGGGCCTGGCACTGGGAACCCAACAGAGGCAATGACCTTGCCTGACCAAAAACAATCATAATCTGTAGGAACCGTCTCACATTTTCATTAAACTACAGGCTTCCATCTTAACAAAATCAATAATTATTTCCCTAAACATAGCTTACGGAAATATTTCCCTACCCCAATAAATTCTGTAATGAATCACCACCACAGTTTTTTTTTTTTAAGTGAATGACTGAAGGCCTTTTCTCCCCAAGATTTTAATGAAACACTAACAAGCAAAAACAAACACACATTTTTTTTTAAAGATTTTATTTATTTGAGAGAGAGAGAGCACATGAGAGGGGGGAGGGTCAGAGGGAGAAGCAGACTCCCCGCCGAGCAGGGAGCCCGATGCGGGACTCGATCCCGGGACTCCAGGATCATGACCTGAGCCGAAGGCAGTCGCTTAACCGACTGAGCCACCCAGGCGCCCCAAACACACATTTTTAATAAGGACAATATCATTACTTTTTTTCCCTGAAAGAATGAGTTAAAGTGTTGTCTCCCTACCTTAAATATTTGTATTTTATTTTAGCTATCTAACTAAATATTTTAACAAATTATTCAATGCAGGTTATGCTAATTTTAAAGCTTCTGCTGCACAACTCAAATAACTAGAAAAGCCATTGTCACGCTGATTCTAAGTAGGTGTCACTATTTTTAGATGAACACTTTAATCATTGTAAAGAGTAATTCTGATACTTACTGCCCAAAGCAATGAAATTGAAGACAGTTAGCCAGGCCTTCGGGGTCTCGTCTGGTGGTATAAAGAAAAAAAATAATAACTGAGAGCTGATTCCTAAGAAAAGTCAGAGACTTGCTCTTATGTATTGAACCCAGTAGAACGCTGCAGATATATTTCAAATTAAACAGCAGTGCCTTTTATAGGAGGCTGGTACTCTGAGGAAATGCTTTGAATTCCTTATGGAACGGGGAATATCTCTTGTTTCCTAAAATGAAAAAGATGTCTCCAGGCATCACTGGAAATTGCTAATTATTTTTGGAAAACAAGAAGCCTGAGGTGATCCAAAGAGCACCAGGCAAACTCAAAAGCCATCTGGCAAGGGTTTCTTGTTCACTGTGGCTCCCCAGCCCTCGGGGGTGTTTCTTAAGGAGAGCTATGGGATCACTGTCTCAGAACAGCTGGGGGAGAGTTTGATAGGAATGAAGATACTTGAGCTGAATCTCAGATCTTTACAATCAGTATCCATGAGCACTGGTTCCTTAGAATCTGCATTTTAAAAAAGCTAATTTTCTAAAACTAAGGTTTCAGAATTCCTTCACAAATGTCAGTAACTGCCATTTAAAAAAAAAAACAAAAAACAAAAAACCCCCACTATTTTAAAAATGTCTTCCAAGCTACTTTATTTAGGGGGGGCACATTCAGGTGGATTTTGTGTAAGGACAAACAAAATTAAAAAGAGACCATTCTCTTTGTGGAAAATACAGGAAGGGAAAAGACTACTCTATGCTCCTTTTTCTCAGAGCATTTAATTTAGGAAAATCATCCTTATAAGTACTCTTTCCTCTCTTCGAAATGGATATAAATCCTTAGGAAAACTAGATAGGCCTTTTGTCAGCTCTATGGGAAGGTCTTTCTCAAGGACCTGAGAGCCCCGTCTTTGGGAGGCAGACATTAAGATGGCACCCCTGTTACCCAGTTTCTGTGGGAAGACAGGAGGCTCACTTCCCTGGCACTTTGCTCCAACTTTCGGGGCTACCCCCTGTCATAAAGGCATGGGATCTATCCTCCCTGTGGATAAAGCTAGTAAGCTAACCTAGATGGCCACCCTGAGTACTTGCTGAAGCTAGGATGCCGGACGTGTGACAAAAGGAGCTGCCAAGGCCGGTACTTGAGGACTCGTCATGTTTTATCTTGGACCCCTGGGTTGTATCTGCTTGGCTCTGTGAGGAGACGGGATTACTCGCCGTCTTCCCAATCTCCCCTTACTGCCCGAGATGTGTATCACATCCTGACTGAATGTTTCTTCAGTAACAAAAGTGCTCTTTTTCTACTACCTCCATGCAGAGAACACCTGGGGTGGGGGAGGGTTTTGTCTTGACTTACATTTCCCCAACACTTGCCCAAGTGGGCCGCTAACAAGGGTGTGTGAACCGCCCTGGTGCAAGGACGCATCCGAGGGGGTGACAATGGGTAACTGGAGTGGCCATATCTCCGTTAATGGCAGCACAGCTCAGTTTCTTAAGCGCAAGGCAGTAGAAATAAAAAACAAACAAAGACACATGTGTAGTGTTAGAAACCAGACAAGCGGGCCAAAATGGAGTTGCTCACAATAAGCCTCATATCCAGTCTGGGGTCTGACTGTGTTGCACCGAAGCTGAACTGGGTCCAGTGTGAGGTCTCTGATAACACAATTTTGTTTTCGTGTCAAGCAGGTTAACCTCATCAGATGACCTTGAGCTGCAGTGGCCAGAGGGGGGAACTGTTAAACTGAGAGAGGCTCAACCATGTACGAGGTGCCCTAGAGGAAAGGGGGTCTTGGCCAGGCACTCAGCATAAAGGGTGGAGGGAAGATTACGGTTCTCCCTCCGCAGTTTCTGGTGATCAGCCTGAGACCCGCCGGGACACGCCACCTGCTCCAGAGCCTGCAGAGGGGGTCCCGGGAAAGCCGGCAGAAGCCAGCCGGGAGCAGGAATCCTTACCAGTCACGGTTCCCAGGCCTCCGGAGTGAGCACCCGTAACCTCCCCGGCAACGAATGCCGGCAGGTGGGTTTCATGTTAGCCCTGTCTTGGGCTGTTTTATCTGTGGAAGTCGTGTGATGCATATTCACTGCTTCTTTCCACAGAAGATAGAGGCTTTCCGAGGGCAACGCTGGGTGTAGGTGTTATAACGTCCCCGCCTGACACAGCGCCTGGCTCGCGGGAGACCCGATTCCTATCAGGTGGACAGAGGCGGCCTGTCTCCATGAAGCTGCTGGTTTAGAAAGAATCTTTCATTTCCACTGTCGTGCATTTTGTGAAAAGAAAGACCACCCCCATGAGAACAAGCAACAGCTATGTTTTCAGACTGTAACAGACTGTAAAGGAGTCAGTCACCATCACCTGCATTTGGGCAGATCCTCAAAGGCAGACGTGGAAGGAATAAAGCTGGAGAGTGGGAAAAAGGGCTTCGGGTGTGCACTGCCTGGAGGCTGCTGGCGTGGGGAAGCTGCCCGGGGCGGGGGGCTGGCCAGAGCTGGCACCCCATGTCACTGGGCAGGAACTTCTATTTGGCTTTCTGTGGTTGGGCCAGAGTTGGAAGCAGAAGCAAGAATTAGAGAAGCTGCCAGTTCTTAAGCAAGCCCTTGCCACTTTGAATGAATTGTTTTTGGGGGTCACTATCTGGCTTCCTGGACTGGTCACTAGAGGGTCCCAGACTTAACAAAGTTACAGTTTAACGTGTAGATTTTTTTCTTTTTTTTTTTGGAAGATGAAATAATCTCTCACTGGTGGCTGCCAAATTTTATTTCCCCTGTGAACATTAGCTGGTTTTGTCTCTAACGTAGTGACCTCGATATAAAATTATCCATATGTAATGACTTCACAAATGCTCTTTGAACCAGTTAAAACATTCTACTGGTTCCTTCATTAATGAACGAGTAGAATAAAGTTTTTGGTATGCGTACACTGTATATGTTTATGAATCATGCTTTTAATCTTTTGAAAAGTATACTTTTAACATAGATGTGTTAAAAACACCATTAGGTGTGCTTTAAATTTCCCCACTGTTTATTGCCTACAGGTCTTCACCCAGTGCCTTGCACATAATATGTGCCCAATACATGTTTGATGAATTAATAAGAATGGCTAATAGTGACCCCATAGATACATTTCTTTCATTCCTTTTTTTTTTTTAAATGTTTTATTTATTTATTCATGAGAGTCAGAGAGAGAGAGAGAGAGAGAGAGAGGCAAAGGGAGAGGGAGAAGCAGGCTCCCCGCAGAGCAGGGAGCCCGATGCGGGACTCGACCCCAGGACTCTGGGATCATGACCTGAGCCGAAGGCAGACGCTTAACCATCTGAGCCACCCAGGCACCCTCTTTCATTCCTTTTTAATCACAGGAGTAGAATCTTATAATCTTTAATTAAAAATAATACTTGGGTAGTTCTTCTTTCATGAACTAGTTAAGGGTATTTGACCTACTAAATAAGCTGATTAAAATGTGGAAATAAAATGTATATAGTTACTTATCTATTGGATGACAAGAAATAACCTGCATTTTTTAATGAAAAATGTAAATAAGTCATAATCCCAGTGAAAAAGGCAAACGCCACTCTCAAAGGTCCACACTGCCAGGGGATATTTTTCAGAATAGGTATCTTTATAAACTCCAAGCCTAGAATGTGGCCTGAAATAAATGGCACTAGAAATGGATTTAATTTCTCATGACAACATAAACAATTTCAGAGAAAAGTTTTCTACATCCATGCTACCTGATGGAAACCAATCCACGGACTAGCAAAAAAATAAAGTGGCTTTAAGCAGAAAAACACGAGAAAATAAATAAGCTACGGAGACACTGCATGAGGAATAATGACAGAACTTTGAGCTTTGAAACAAACGTGTAATTTTCAGAAAGTAAATATATTTGTGAAGTAGTTCTATTAAAAATAAAAGCAGTTTCACATAAATTGCAGCAGCAGTATATAAAAAGGATGGTATATAATTCCCAGTAGGGCTTTATCTAGAGAATGAAGAGCTGTATTAACCCTAAAAAATCAATCAACGTAATTCACCCTATTAAGAGAATAAAGGAGGAAAACCTACATGATCATCCTAATAGGTGCAAAAAAGCATTTGACAAAATTCAATACCTATTCCCGAAAACAGCAGTGCACCGATGGGAATAAATGTAACTTCTTCAATGTGATAAAAGGCATCATAAGAAAAACCTACGGTTAACACCACACTTAATAGTGAAATATTGAACTCTTTCCCGGTAAGATGAGAAGCAAGTCAAGGATCCTCACTATTATTATTTCTATTCAACACTGTACTGCAGGTTTGCTTATGTAAAAACTCCTAAGGTATCTAAAAACACCTACTAGACCTAATAAATGGACTCAGCAAGGTCACAGGCAGAATACAAGGTTAAGAGGTAAAAACCTACTTTTAAAATATATATTAGCAGCAAAGATTTCAAATAAGTTTAAAAATCCATTTACAATAGCATCAGGACACACAAATTATTGAGGACACTTTTATTCACCAGTGATTATGGGAATTCTGTCTTGACGGTCTCCATGCATGCTGTACCTTGGGCAGTATTTCATACACAGTCTAATTTAATCCTCAAAACACCTTTTGAGGTCGATTTTTTTCTATGTTACTTGTCCAAATGACACAGCTAGAAAGAGACAGAGACAGAGGAAAGATATGTACTAAGGGACTCTAAGCTCATCTTGTTTCTACTATGTGTACCTTAGTGAAAGTCATAAAGTATGTTATTAGTCAATTAATATTCTAATGGATCATTTTCCATAGATATTGATAGACCTAAAGTAGTTTTGGAAAATTGTGTGTATTTTATTTTATTTTATCTTTTAATTTTTGAAGATTCTATTTTTTTAAGTAATCTCTATACCCAGCATGGGGCTTGAACTCACAACCCCGAGATCAAGAGTCATGTGTTCTACCTACTGAGCCTGCCAGGTGCCCCAAGTTGTGTGTATTTTAAAGTGCTTTTATTCATTATTAACAAATGTCATAGGATAAGTGAGACTGATTCATGCAGGGAAAAAGCAAAACAAATTTTAAAAGAAGAAAATGGTACTAATAGAAATAAAAATTGGTGTCCTAATAATGGGAGAAAAAGAAATATATTTCAATATGCTCAGTTTTTTTAATCTCTTGAAGTATTCCAACTCACCTGGAATTAAAATGAAACATTAAAAAAATGCATGCCTAAAAAAAATTATATTGCTGTCTTGGCAGTCCCATCTACTGCTTTGGTGACTTCTGGAAGAACTCACATGGCTCAACATAAAGTTATACTCGTGGCTAATATTTATTACAGGAAAGCACAAAGAGCAAGAACAGCAGTGAAAAAATAGACACAGGTGCAGCTAGAAAGGACACTTAAAGAATTTCTTGTCCTTTTGCATGGTTTGCACAAAAACATCTTTTATCTTCAACTGTGACCTACAAGGAAACATAAGAGAAGTTCTTGCCTGGGAAATTCTTTAAAGGTGGTTGGTCATCAACCTACACATTACCAGCCATGCTGTAGACCCCAAACTTGGCACCAGGTGTGCATCACAAAACTTAATGTTCACCTTCAACACAGTCACAAACTCTTTGATCTTGACCCACTGCTTCTGGGGTTTAGAACAACATCGCTACCAGGAACTATGTGAACATTCCTGCAGTTTAGTTCTCCGAGTCTGATAAAGGGTCATCACCGTGACTATACTTGGAAGTGAAAACTAAATGAAGCAGATCGGTTACATTAATTATTTCCTTGAAATTGCATGAGGTCATCTAAAGGAAGAATGTTGACAGGACTTCTGCTTGGAATTCTGATAAAAGCCTTTCTTGGAGGGTAAGAAAGCGTCAGCAAAGGACAGATCAGGCTAATACAACAGCCTGTCAAAGATTCTAAGGTCAAGAGGTAACCTTTACTGGGCAGCTATAGTCTGTGCCAGCACTATCTCTACCAGGGGTCAAGATCCCAGGGTGCCGCCTAGGGTCATGAACAGAGCACAGCAGAGTCCGAGTTCCTCCTAACTGTGCATTTTTGTGTAGTTTCTTAACACTGGTATTTTGTAATGTATATAAATCTGAAATCACTATGTTGTACACTGGAAACTGATAGATAGATGATAGATAGATAAACAGATAGACTATGGGAGCTACTTTTTGAACTTTGATAAAAATAAATATGTAAGAGATGGGTGTCCTCTAAATATTAAAAAATTTATACATATATCTGATGCACCATTACGTACCCTGCTTTAGCTCAATACGCACTTAACATTTATTTTGGTATACTGATGTGGTCTGAGCATGTTAATAGATGGATATGCATAAAATATTTTTTCTAAATATCATTTCGATTCTGTATATGGAAATGTAAACAGCCTTTAAAATCTTTATTATCATTATTACCAAAAAGGACATCATCATATGGTCCATAAATATCCATTCAGTTCATATTGTAGGCAGTGCCATAATCAAAACACTGCCATTTTGGGAAAAGGAAACAAAGTTCCACTGCAGACTTTACTTAATGAGCAACAGATGCAGAGAACAGAGTCTATACAGTATCTAAGTGAAGAGTGAAAACACAGAGGTGGACTCAGAGGCTATGAAAGATTTGCTGCTAAAAACAAAACTGAGATGAAAACACGAGATATTGTATTTAACAATTAAAGAAGTATTAAAGGAAGGATATGTCATTATATATTTTATTTACTTAGTGTATATAAATTCAGCATTACAGAAGTATAATCAACCCAAATTGATTTCCGGAGTTAATATGATTTTATCCATTTGTTATAATCTAAGGAGAGATGATAATATTATTTCATATTACATGTAGGAATTTATACAAGAAAAATAGCTCTTATTTCAAGTAATTTATATATTTTGGTGACTAAAAATAATGTAAAATAATGAGGAAACAAAAAGAACAAACAAAAACAAAAATGCCTAAAACCCTTTTAAATATCATCTGGAAAGAGAGCAACTATGAAATAACAGATATAAAAATACAACAACAATATATAGAGAAATTAATCCCTAGAATTTGTAAGTGGACATTATCAGGATATAAAAAGATGGCATGCAACTTTAAAATTTTTGTCATCAGGGTCAAATCAGGAGGAAAAATATGGATTATATTTTTTCATTTAAAATGAAAATAGTTTGGCTGAGCAGAATTGGGGGAAGCATACTTCTTTTTCTTTTTTTTTTAAAGCAAGAATGTCAATGAAAAAACTGGTAAAAGATAAAACTTAATATTCAGGAATATTTTTAAAATAGATATTCCAGTTATAAAAGGATGAAAAACACAGCATAGGGAATAAGTCAATAATACCGATATAACCTTATAAGGAGACAGACTTACTATGGTGTTTTGTAATGTATATAAATGTGAAATCACTATGTTGTACACTGGAAACTAATGTAATACTGTATGTCAGCTAACTTCCATTAAGAATTTTCAAGAAATAAAGAAAAAAATGTAAAGCATACTTCTCATCCACCCTTGAAAATTTACCAATTGACACTCCCTCTATGTTCTCTGAGGATCTTGTGTCGCTAATAACCATATTATGTGCAGGAAATAAATGTTTATTGTTTTATGTATCTTCTTCCCCCCAACTAATTAATCCCTTTAAACAAGTTTTTAAAATATTGTGGCATATAATAAGTTTTGTAAAATATTTCTACAAGTAAACATATAAAATAAGAAAAAAAAAAAGAGAGAGAAGCAACTTTCCAGTTTTGAACCTGGGAGTGTGTTTAGACTGCATTGTTTAAGGAGTTGATCTTAAGTGTTTTTAACCTTGGTTGTATGGAGACATGATTGGTGGACCATCAAGAGAGAATTTTGAGGGAAAAGCAATCTTGGGAAGATTAGCAGAGGTGGAGGACCCAACTACCAAGAATGAGAACCAATACAGCAGAGGTACAAACTACCCCAGGATAATACTTACAGAAAGGGTAGTGCCCAGTGAAAAATCCTGCATAGGTGGGTAGGGAATTGGAAGATGTTTGATTTGGAGTTTAGGTGATTATTGATGCCTTTGGTGAAAGCATGTTTATTGAAAGGCAAAGTTGGATAGATTTTTTCTATTATCTATTACGGCATAACAAACTACCTACTAAAGCTTAGTAGCTTAAATCAACCACTTTATTTTTTTTCATTATTTTGTGGGTCAGGAATTCAGAAAAGATTCAGTTGAGTTGTTGGCTCTGATACACTCACAAGGCATCAGCTATGGTGCCTGAGTCAGGAGGATCAGCTCCTAAGATGGCTTTATCATTCACGTGCCTGATACTGTAGTGCTCTTTGATCTCTCCCTCCACGGCCCTCACCGCTCTCTCCCCTCACTGAACATAGCTCCACATTTTCTAGCACCTTCTCAAAGCACAGTGATCTCAAGGCAACTACACTTCTTACAAAGAGGCTTCCTACCAAAAGACAGAAAAACAGAAGCTCAAGGTCAGTTAAGGGCTATGCCTGGAATCGGCGCAAAGTCACTTCTGCCATATTCTATTTGTCAAAGCCCATACACAGTCTGGTGGTGTTCAAATGGCCAAATACTCTGGGTGGTGACACAGGATCTACTGCTTGATGGAGGAGTTATGAGGTCACACCGAGGAAGATCATGTACCACCCTAAGGCCATCTTTAGAAAACACAGCTGGCCACAGAAGAGTGCACTACGGGGAAGCATGGGAGGCTCTAGGATGATGAGGAAAGTTCAGCATCTTTGATAAACACTGAGTAGCTTATAGTAGTGTCGACGGAAGATATGGTTAAGGGACTGGAGGGGGAGTAGATAGAACTCATACCACGAGACCAGAGATTGGAAGGAAGCCCAAGATATATTTAATTCAATAGGCCAGTTACTTTTAGTTGTGAAGTAATATGGTCAAACTTGTAACTTCCTTGATATAATTCTTTTTTCCAGCTGATAGGTTATTTGACCTGAGTCAATGAAAGCAGTATGGAGAGACTGAAGTGGGGGGCCAGCTTGGAGGCTGTTATGGTCATCCACATAAAGGAGGAGCTTGAATTAAAATTTAAGCAATAGAAATGGGAAAGAGGGAACAGACTGAGAAGATGATTCAGATGTAGAGAAAAGCAGAGTAAATGTGAAAGGGAAGCCCACAGAAAATGCCACTGAGATTTTCTGGCTCTAGGCAAGACTGAAGAGATCATTATTTTTTTTTCCTCAGAGATCTACTGAAAATATACTGTACAAGTTTTTCAAAAGATTTCATTTAGGCTTACATAATCTTCATAGTAACTGTTGAATATCTGAATACGGTTGATTAACTGTTCTAGAGTACTGAGCACCAGAAAATGGTCAGAGTTGGAAGACGGAGGGATCCTTTTCTCAGGGAGAAGGGCCTCTGTGTCCCCAAGGCAGAGAAGACAAAACTTCCCTGTGGGACTTTCTTCTGCTCTACTGTGTGAATCTCCTGAGGAAGGAAGGGAAGTTTGGAAAGAGAAGGGGGCCTCTGTGGCAGTAGGGCCACAGAACACATGACTTCACAAAGTCCCTTAAAACATTATCTATTAAAAAAAATTATTTATTTATTTTTAGAGGGAGGGAGAGAGGGAATCACAAGCAGACTCCCTGCTGAGCGCAGAGCCCAACACAGAACTTGATCCCATGACCCTGAGATCATGACCTGAGCCGAAATCAAGAGTCAGATGCTCAACCAACTGAGCCACCCAGGCGCCCCACCATTATTTATTTATTTATTTTTAAAAATCATTTAGCTTCTTCTTAGCACCTGCTGTTACGTGTACTTTTCCTAAAAGATAGTAAGGACTTCTGGGAAGATGGCAGAAAAGGAGGATCCTGAGCTTACCTCCTCCCATAGACACACTGAAATAAGAGCTACACTGGTGCAACTAACCCTAAAAACAACCCAAAGACTGACAGAGCAGACTCTCCACAGTTAATGCTACAGAGGAGGCCACACCAGAATGGGTAGAAGAGGCAGAGACATGGTTGGGAATAAGCTCCTGGCGAGACTGAGCACAAATGGAAGAAGTGAGAAAATCAGACCCCACCCCAGGCACAGAGGACCAGTAATGGAAAGATGAGTCCCCATGACCTCTGGCTTTGAAAACCACTGGGGCTTAGTTTCACAAATTTTTATAATCAGAACTTAACTCCAGGTGTTTTAAAAATCAGCAAGCTTAGCTCCAGGGAAGCAGAGGATGAAAGTAAACTAAAGCCTCCATCTTTAAAGAGTGAGCATAACAAAGAACCTGGCCAAGATGCAGAAGAGAAGCAGCAGTGTGAAAAGCACCTGGTGTATGCATGAAGATTTATTAACTAATCTCAGAGCATGCATTGGAGAGGCAAGGATCCATTAGGACACTTCTCCAAGAGCAAAAGTACTGTCAGGCACCATTTTCTCCTGCCCATTACGTGGGCAGCCAGATACACATGAACAACAGTGTAAACACTCTCTATCTTGCTAGTTCTGCCTTTTTAAAAAACAAAATATTTTATTTATTTGAGAGAGAGGAGAGCACAAATGGGGCTGGGGAGGGGCAGAGGGAGAGAGAGAAACAGACTCCCTGTTGATCAGGGAGCCTGATGTGGGACTTGATCCTAGGGCCCTGAGATCACGATCTAAGCTGAAGGCAGATGCTTACCTGACCAAGCCACTGAGGTACCCTGCTAGCGCTGCCTTTGCCTACATATCTACCCCATACAACCTGCCCCACTTGGCAGGTATCCCGCCAATGCAGCGTCTTTTCTAACACACTCTACAAGCAATCTCAGCAGGGATCAATGCTACTCCAAAGTGACTCCTGTCCTGGGGAGAAGGGAAAACAACCAGACACAGTGGTGCACCACAGTTGAACAAGGGAAACGGGTATTTTAAGAATATTGGTTCTTTCAGTTCCTGAGCTTGGAATATCTTGCCATTTGTTTGTGTGATCTTCGGTTTCTCTCATCGATGTCTTATAGGTTTTGGAATACAGGTTTTTCACCTCCTTGGTTAAGTTTATTCTGAGGTATTTTATACTTTTGGTGCATTTGTAAATGGGACTGTTTTCTCAATTGCTATTTCAGATACTTCATTACTCATGTGTAGAAATGTAACATATTTCTATATATTAATCTTATATCCTACAGCTTACTGAATTCATTTATTAGTTCTAGTAGTTTTTTGGTGGAGTCTTTAAGGTTTTCTCTATATAGTATCATGAATGGAAAAGACCAAGAGAAAAAGAAAAGAGAAAAAGAAAGGAACAGAAAATAACTACAAAACAAACAAACAAAAACTTGTAAAACAAGTAGCAAAATGACAATAAGAAAATACCTATCAATAATTATATTAAATGTAAATGGACTAAATGCTGCAATCAAAAAACAGTGAGTGACTGAATGGAAAAAAAAGGAAAACCCATCTATATGTTGCTATAGGAGACTCATGTCAGACTTAAAGACATAGGCAGATTTGAAAGAAAAGGGATGGAAAAAGCATTTATCATGCAAATGGAGTCAAAAAGAAAGCTGGGGAAGCAATACTTATACCAGATAAAGACTTTAAAACAAAGATTATAACAAGATACAAAGAAGGTCACTACATAATGATAAAGGGAACAATCCATCAAAAGGATATAACAATTATAAATATCTATGCACCCAATATGGAAGCACCTAAATATATAAAACAAATACTAACAGACATTAAAGGAGAAATTGATAGTAATACAATAATAGTAGGGCACTTTAACACCTCACTTACATCAATGGAGATCATATAGACAGAAAATCAACAAAACAACAGTGGCTTTGAATGACACATTAGACCAGACAGACCTAAAAGATATGTACAGAACACCCCATCCAAAAAGTGAGGATTACACATTATTGCCAAGTGCACACACAACATTCTCCAGGTAGATGTTGGACCACAAAGTAAGTCTCAATAGATTCAAAAAGACTGAAATCATATCATGCATCTTTTCCAACCACAATGGTACAAAACCAGAAGTCAATCACAAGAGAAAACCTGGAAAGAACACAAATAATGGAGGCTAAATAACATGCTACTAAATAAAGAATGGGTCAACCAAGAAATCAAAGAGGAAATCATGAAATACATGGATACAAGTGAAAATGAAAACACAATGGGCCAAAGCAAAAGTTGTTTCTAAGAGGGAAGTTTATAGCAATACAGATCTACCTCAACAAGAAAGAAAAATCTCAAACAATCTAAACTTACACCTAACGGAGCTATAAAAAGAACAACAAACAGTGCCCAAAACCAGTAGAAGGAAGGAAATAATAAATATTAGAGCAGATATAAATGAAATAGGGACCAAAAAAAAAAGGATCAACGAAACCAGAAGCTGGTCCTTTGAAAATATAAACAAAATCCATGAACCTTAACCATAACCATCAAAAAAAAAAAAAAAAAAAAGGAGAGAAAGGACTCAAATAAAATCAGAAATTAAGCATAAGACAAGGATGTCCACTCTTAACACTTTTATTTAACATAGTACTGGGAGTTCCAGCTGCAGCAATCAGACAAGAAAAAGAAATACAAGTCACATAAACTGGTAAGAAAGAAGTTAAAATTTTCACTATTTGCAGATGATATGATACTATATTATGTCAAATATATATTTACATGTTATATATAATTATATTTAATATAAAATTATATTGTCATGTATTATGTTATTAGTATTAGATTATATATCATACAGTACTGTTATATGGCATTATATAAATATACATAAGTATATGCATGTATGTATTATATATGTATATAGATAGATTGATAGATAATTCTTTTGTCTTGCCAGGAGATGGCAAGGTGTTTGGCCTAGAGTGGAAGCCCCACATGGGGCTGGACCCCAGGACCCCAGGATCAGGGCCTGAGCCAAAGGCAGAGGCTTAACAGACTGAGCCATCGAGGCGCCCCTAACTTCTACTTTAAAATTAGATCTCTTTTGGGGGTAGTAAGTCTCCGAGCTGGCAACCAAAATTACAAAAATGTATTTTTTGTGTGTTTCTATTTTCATTTGCTTTAAAGTTAAATCAGTTGTTTCAGCAGGAAAGGGTGATAATGGAGACTTCTTGTGAGTCTATGATGATGTAACCTTGTTTCAATTCTGTTCTAACTTCAGTGGTTTTCAAAAGTACAGAAGGTAAAAGGAATCTAACTCCTTTAAGAAAGTAGGGCAGCAGTTCCTCCAAACCCTGGAATCCAGTATGTCCCTTCCCATTGGCTCAGGCTTGCTTCCAGCTTCCGCCCAGTGACCCCGAAGGCCATACGCGTGAGGAGTAGCATGATCTTTGCAGCGCTCCTCAGCCCATGAAAATTCTACTCTAGCTTTATCCATTAAGCATGTGGGAGTTGTGGGATAAAATCAGAAATTACCTTGTTGTGATGAGTACTGGGTGTTACACGCAACTAATGAATCATTGACCACTACATCAAAAAACTAATGATATACTATATAGTGGCTAACTGAACATAACAAAAAAAAAAGAAATTATTTTTCTCCCACACATCATTCAAATCAACTCTGTAGGGCTGAGGTAGGTCTGGTTTCTCTGGAATCCTCTGGACATTAAAAAGGCCTCCAGTCATGTTTCATTCTAATCATAGTCTCATTTTAGCTACTGAAATACCTAGTCTTATGGGGTAACCATGAGGTTTTTGGATACGTCATCACTAGGGATCTCTCATCTTTCCTTAAAACACTCAGTGCTTTCCCCCCATGTGTCATTTAGGGCTTTTCATTCATTTGCTGGGCTCCTGGCAGCCCAGCCTGAGACTTTCTCTGTTGTCCCTTTAACCCAGTGGCCTGTCTATTCTTGGAAACATCCTTCCTGGAACCATGTGTTCTCCACTTCAGTCTGTGGTGGTGAGTATCTAGACTTGCTCTCAATCCTGACTTGACCTTCATCACCATCTAGAAATCCCATTTCCTTGCTCTTTTGTTGAGTCCCCTGCTTCCTGGGTTCCAGGAAGCCGACGTCTTGTTTTGAGGGGCACATATCTCTCTGAGAAAGAATGCATCACCCTTCTGTAAATTGTTGACTCCAAAGGATTTATATACCATGTGCACAGGAAACATTCATTTTCTGCTCCTACCGAATTATGAATCAGCCTTGGTATAAACTTCTACATTTGGAAACCTGGCCCTAATCCTGCTCCCGGCTCTTTGATTTTTGAAACGTTTGCTATGAGGTGTTTGTGTGTGTGTGAGTGACTATGTCCTGGAAGTTTTTATAATCTTCTTTTTATCCCTACATGATATTCTGAAAGTTTATCATGTGCCTTGATGTAGGTCATTCTTCAAATACTGCGCTAGACACTTGGTAGCATTTTCAATTTGGAAACTCACATTCTGGATAATTTTATTCCAGGTTTAAAAAAATTTTCCCCCTCCAATGCCTCCTTCCTTTCTCTTTGTGGGTCTTCTCCCCTAGACTGGCACTCTGATTTCTTACTCTCTCTCTGATTTTCTCTCTCTTTGTTTACTTTATACCCTATACCAAGCCTTGTTGCTCAAAGTGCCTGGGACTGACACCATCAGCATCACCTGCATGCTTCTTAAAAATGCACAATCTCAAGCCCAACCCCAGAAACACTAAATCAGAACTTGCATTCTGTCAGATTCTCCAAGTGATTTGTATGAGCACTAAAATTTAAGAAGCACTGCTTGAGAATCAGCTTCACTCATTATGTAGAACTTCTACATTTCTGCTGTCACAGTGTATTTCCCCATTTTCTGGACATTCCTTTTTATAATAGCATTCTTTCTTTGGTTTTATGAAAAAAATGTCTATTTTATCTCTGATGGTATGATTATACATCGTGAAGCCTTGTGGAGGTTTTTTGTTGTTGTTGTTTTTCCTTCTTCTGTTAGATTAGTCTATTCCCACCAGGCTTATGAGCCTGCGTGTTGTCAGCATTCTGGTGAATTTGGGGAAGAGAGACCTGAAGGTCAATCATCAATTCAGAATACAGATTTTTTTTTAAAGATTTTATTTATTTGAGAGAGAGAGAATGAGAGATAGAGAGCACGAGAGGGAAGAGGGTCAGAGGGAGAAGCAGACTCCCCGCTGAGCAAGGGGCCCAACGTGGGACTCGATCCCAGGACCCGGAGATCATGGCCTGAGCTGAAGGCAGACGCTTAACCCACTGAGCCACCCAGGCACCCCCAGAATACAGATTTTACTTAAGCCTCTTTGTATTCAGTAAGAGTGAACGCCCTTCGTCAATGTGCCTGGTATCTCTGAGCTCAGAGCACATTGCATGACCATGTCCAGAGACTAGATTCCCCGTCTGCTTTGCGAGGGAGGGGACGCTGCTGGCTAGCCTCTGAGGTCTGCTTTCCACGCCCCATGTGCCAATGTCTCTGTGTTTACTATCATCTGACATCTTCACTCTGGGAGGTACAATGTGTCCACTTCCAAAACTACTTTGGAAGTTTTAGGAGCACAAGTGAGCCTCCTTCTTAGTTTTGCTCCTGTAGACACTTAACTTTTCAACTTTCTCAACTTGAACAAAGCAGTTGCTACTCCTATCTCAGCTTTATAAATTCAAAACCTTTATTGATGTGTCTTTCTATCTACTGTTGTTTCAGTTGTGGGGGGGGATGTGATGGGAGGCATTTTTGTAATTGTGTCCTGTTTGCCAGAATGTCTATGTTCTTTCTTTTTAACTTTAAAAAAGATTATACTGTTTCCTATCGATTATATTGTGATGAGCTAAAAGGGAAAATTTAAAAAGATAAAATGCTTCACCAAGGTGGTAAAAAATACTAATGAGGATCAACTTGAAACCACATTTTCTGACTTCAACTTAAGGCTATTCTATCTATCAAGGATGGGTCAGCTAACTACTGACCAGGGGCCAAATTCGGTCCACTGTGTGTTTTGAAAATAAAGTTTTATAGAAACACAGTGAATATTTTTTTTATGTACTATCTGTGGCTGCTTCCACATGACAATGGCAGAGTTGAGTATTTTTCAAAGGGATGAAAAGCCTGAAATATATATATATGCTAGACATGTACAGAAAAAGTGAGCCAATCCCTGTTGCAAATCATTGTGTAAATACTGCCCTGATCACTCTGTTCTGTGAGCCCCATCTGTGCCTTTGTACACAGAACCGCCTCTGGAAATCTCTGTTTCACTGTACTAAGAAGTGTACGTGTGTGTGTGTGTGTGTGTGTGTGTGTGTGTGTGTGTATTCAACTGGCTCCTCGAATGATTATATAAGATAGAGAATCTCTGATTGTCTTTATCCTCCAAATAACCCAGTGTCAACATTTTTTCATTTTTTAATTCATTTTGGTTAATAAAAATATTTAGAACTGTCTAGATACCTAACAGATTTTTGGAAAAGAACATCTTTTGTTCAGTTTGTTTGAAACTGAGTTTCTTCAGTTCTTTGGTCCAAAACGGCTTATATAGTTGGGGACTTCGGAATGTCACCACAAGCCACATAAACACATCTGGATTTGGTAAAACAGCATCACTATGTCCATGTTAAACAAACATCAGCATCTCACGTCTGCATATCTGCTTCATCCTAAGTAATGTTGGTCTTGTTAAGCATGGACATTCAAACCAAGTCTAAGGCTGTTTCTCATTAATCTGAGAATTCATTTACATGAATCTTTTCCTCGCTCTGAACCCACGAAATAAGTAAATCCAAAAAGGTAATCTAGTTGCGCAAACAGGCAATTCTCCAGCATGAACTTAGTGGTTTTACTATTTTCATCATGTTTTTAATTTGTGTATCATCAGGAGTGCTGTTTTCAATTCAAGGCATGGCTGTGATGAAGAGTTTTCATGTTAATAATTCAAACCACAATAATCATCATTTCCACATAATGGAATGTACTGTTCTGCCATCAAAGACAAATTCTTTGGTAACTGGCTACCATATAATAAACCCTCACATTCCAAAAAAATGAAAAACTAAATCAGCAATGGAAGAGGATATTTCAAAGTGAAGAGAAAAACCAAAATGTGTTGAAATACTTCTGTTTGACAAAATATTACCAGAAAGATATTGAAGCAGATTCAGAAAGAACAGCCAAATAGTACTACAGAGAGCATTATACAAAACAAAGAGAGGATAGTACAGTCAGTCCAAAAGCACCTGGACCGAGCATCAGGGGACCTGATTTCCAGTCTCGCCTCTGTGCTAACTTGCTCTGTGATGTTTGCTCCTCAAAGGTATTAGCTTCATCATAAAAAGCTAAAATGCAAACAAGCACAAGCTGGTGGGCTGGGTTAGGTGACTTCATAGAGTCCTTATAGCTCTTTCAATTTTAAAGCCCCAGCTATACAATTTGCTGATAATTTTGTTACACAGAAAATATTAATAATCGTGTAAGCTTAGTGTACGAAGAAAATCCTCACTATGTAGTCTAGTCCAATAATGACTGATAACATTTTTCCCTGTCTGAAAATTTCTGACCAGACCTTCCCTAGGACTGATCACTCTGAGACATGAATAAACCTACCTTGACGTTTAGCTTTTTGTTTTTGTTCCACTGAAATAAAACTGTATCTTTTTATGCTTCCCCCGAGCAGTCAGGTATGCCACACGGTAAGTATACTGAAGACCTTTGCATATCTGTACGCCATAGAGTAACAGACCTAAGTAACATTTAAATACTTATATTTCCATGCTAAGCAGAAGAAATATTGAACAGAAACATTAAAAAATGAGGCTCACCAAAAATGCCCAGGGCCACTGTGTGAATTATCAGTTAATTGAGGTCCTTGTACAGATTTTGATTACGGGTCTTCAATGACTGACCGTTGCCAAGAAATTTGGAAATTAAATTTGGAAAATAAGCAAGAGCAACAGTTTCCAAAGGGATGAAACATTCAAAGATAGTGGATTACCACCTCCTAGAAAGGAAGTAAGGTATTCACGATTTCTTCAAGAGAATCCTATTGTCTCTTTTACTTTACTCAGGTCACAGGGACCTAACGGAGAGGGGCTCTGACAACAGGTTCGGGTTACATGTAGCCCTAGAGATATTTTCAGTTTCAACACATCACAGACAGAATTTTTAGCAAGACAGATGCCCTGACTTTCATAACCCTGAGGAGGAGGGAAAAAAAGGAATACTTCCTAACTGAAGAGAAACGAGTGAGTCAGCTGACTCAGGAAGCAGCTTCCACAAGTGCTCCTCTGAACAGAGACGTAAGGAAATGGCTCTCTGATTAGAACACCCCAGAGGAAAACGTCGGAAACTGAACATCCTTGCTGGGGCCAGGTATGTTTTGACGGATGGCATATGATTAGCCATGTGTATACTAAAATATACCGGAAAAGAGCTTGAATTACGTTATGAAATAATATTTTTAAGGCTTTTAAAAAAACAGATTTAGGTTCACAGCAAGGTGCAGAGGGGAAGGTGCAGAGATTTCCCACATGCCCCCTGCCCCCAACCCCCCGCCATATACAGGAATAACCTCCCTCATTACCCACATCCCCCTCCAGAGTGAACATATGCTACAGATGAGGAATCTACACCGACACTTCAAAATCACCCCAAGTCCATTGTGCACCCGCAGGTTTGCTCAGCATGGTATGGTCTCTGGGAGTGCTCACAGGTATAACAACAGGCATCTGACATTATGGCATCACACAGAGTGTTCTCAGGGCCCTAAAACCCTCCGTGCTCCACCTGTTCATCTCTCCTCCCCCCAACTCCAACCCCTAAGCCCTGAAAACCCTTGACAATTTCTCTGTCTCTGCAGTTCTGCTTTTTGCAAAATATCATACAATTTGAATCATGTAGTAGGTAGTCTTTTCAGACTGGCTTCTTTCACTTAGTCATATGCACTTAAGTCTCTTGCACTTTTTTTCAAGGCCTGATAGCCCTTTTCTTTTTAGGGTTTAAGAGTATTCCATTGTACAGACACCAGTTCATTTAATTACATTTACCTAATGAAGGACAGCTGGGTTGCTTCCCAGTTTTATCAATTATGAATAAAACTGCTAGAAGTATCCATGTGCAAGTCTTTGTGCAGACTGAGGCAATACTTTTACCAAATTTTGGGTTTGCAGCCTGTCCTGCCCAGATGCTTAAATCATGTTGACTCCCTGATTAACATCAGGTATTCATTTCAAAGAAAAGTGGGTTGACAATATTGCTGTGGATTGAATTGTGTCCACCAAAAAAGATTATGTTGAAATCTTAACCGCTGGTACCTGAGAATGTGACCTCCTTTAGAAACAGGGGTCTTTGGAGCTGTGATCCTGCCACAGTGAGGTCAGACTTGGGGGGTGAGGGCTGGCTAATCCAGTAGCACTAATGTCCTCATAAGAGGAGAGGACAGACACACAGACACATGGGAATGCCATGTGACCAGCCAGGCAGCTGCAGGCTAAGACAGAGCAAGGACTTCGGGCCACCACCAACAGCTCCGAAGAGGAAGGAAGGATTCCACCCAGAGTCTCAGAGGGAGCATGGCCTTGCCAACACCACACTTCTAGACTCCCACATGTGAGAGAATAAGTTTCTCTTGTTTTAAGCCACCCTGTTTTTAGTATCTTGTTACAGCTGACCTAGGAAGCTATACAAATATGAAAATTAAGTTAAAGAAATTCAGATTATTGGACCCATCTTCCAGATAAAAGTTTTTGATTAATAACAGCTACTTTGAATACAAAAAAATAGGGTGGCATATTTGAGGGGAAAAAACATGTTAATTAAGTAAATCTTGAGGGTGTTCTTTAACCTCATTTTTTCCCAACACAATATAAACAGTTGGTTTCCATGGAGGAGGCTATATGGGAATTCAAAACTGCAAATAACCAACCTGATTTTTTTTTTTGGTTTAATAAAGCATATTGGTCAATTTGATCAGTCTCCTTTTGAATGCAGGTTTTCATGCACTACCTTCCTAAAACCTGGAATAAACCTGAGTTTCACATGCTGATGTATTTAGGCATTTCTTTCAGTTTCGTTTTGTCAGCCTTCTGGAAAACATTTAGTGTACAATATTTCTGATTTCATATGGGAACTAAAAATTCATTATGTAGAGAATAGTAAGTAAATTTTTGGTTGGGGAAAGAATTGCTGGCACAAGTTTAATGACTGTGCCATGTTAGGCTGGCTCGCCTATGTTTTAATATATTAGCTAGATGACTTTAAATATCAATATTCTGCAAATTTAAGATACTGAAACCCTTCTAAGAATCATTGTCCAACCTAACACGAGTGATACCAGCGATAAATAGAAAATGCATAAGAACGAACAGGAATAAAACAGAAGTTGCTTATTGACTAAGCATCTGGAGTTCTGTTATTTGTAGAAGATGATGATACTTGTGGCTTTTAAACAATTTAAACATTAAGCTTTAAACTGGAATGGGCTTGATTTTTTCAGAGCTTTGATCCTTCTAGCTATTGTGAAATCTTCTTGACCTCTGAGAGGCACAGTGCAAAAAGAAATTGCCTAGACAACATTCCTTAGCAAAGTAAACTCCACACAATTGACCACGCTTGGGGGCTGAGGAAGAAATCGATATTTGTTGAATAATTATGACCAGTATCACTGATTGATATGTCACTAAATGTAGAGACTGTCATTAGCAAAACACACAGATTTCTTCCCTCTAGTTCAGTCTCCACAAGAACACGAGAGAAGAGTTACTCAATGCCATCTTTCGGATGAGAAAACCAAGGTTCGGGACTTTGTGTCTGCCTAACACAGAGTAGGAGTTCAAGAAATGTTTGTGGAAGGAAGGAAGGAAATAAGGAAGAAAGGAAGCCAAAAAAAAGTTTAACAAAAGGAGGGGAGGAGGGCCATGGGAAAGGAAAGGAGGGAGGAAACAAGCTAAAAACCAAGTTCCAAGACTCAGAATCAGGTAACCATTCCAACAAGTGTATTTTCTTTGGTATTGTTTCTGTATTTTTCTTTAAGATCTATCAATCTTTATATTCACATGTGCTGAGAAAGAGATCCTCTCCTTCTCACAGGTAGCCGAGAGAATACTAAGCACAGAGAACAGATGTTAAGAACTTTGTGTGGCCTTATATGTTCTATTCCTATCTTTTGTAGCAATTTTACATCCAAAAATATTAGCTGGAAATAGGACAAGGAAAGTTACAGAAGAAATTACATAATACTGCACCAAAAACTAATGATGTAATATATGGTGATTAACATAACAATAAAAAAATTAAAAAAAAAGAAATTACATAATACAAGTAAGAGATCTAATACAAAGGATAATGTTTAAATGAAATTATTCTATTACAAGATTCTTATATTTTACATGAAGTGATACAATATTAAATATAAGTGGATTAGGATGAATTAAAGGAGCATATTTTAATCCCCAGAATAGCTATTTTTTAAAAATTTTATTTATTTATTTGAGAGAGAGAGAGAGCACAAGCAGGGGGAGCAGCAGAGGGAGAGGGAAAAGCAGACTCCTGCCCGATGCGGGACTCAATCCCAGGACCATGAGATCATGACCTGAGTTGAAGGCAGACGCTTAACTGACTGAGCCACCCAGGCGCCCCCAGAATAACTAATTTTTTAGTTATAAAAATAAATTAAGAACTATTGTGATAAACACATCAAATTACTTTTATTTACATTATATTAAATGTATATGTATTAAACACCCAAATTAAAAAGGAGACATTCTCCAAATGGTTAAAAAACCCAAATTCAACATTTTGTTTTATATAAGAGATGAACTTTAAATATAAATACAATTTCAGTTGAAAGCAAAAGTATAGAAAGAGATATTATGGAAGGATTAAGCCTAAGAAAGCCGACATGCTATGTTAACATCGGACTTTCATAAGATAATAAATATATTATATTTATAATATATATTATAAATATAATATAAATGATAATAAATTATTATTTATTATATTATATATTAAAATAAAATATAAATAATAATAAACTTTAATATGAGGAATATGACTAAAGAGGGGCATTTCATAGAAGTAAAATGACCAGTCTAGACAGAAGACACAAAAACCCTGAAAGTGTTTGCACTGAAAAGTAGCTTCAAAACAAATGAAGTTAAGTGGACAGAACTAAAGTGAGAAAGATCAAGAGAAATCCAAAATTACAGCTGAATTTAACATTGCTAATTTAACTGTTGTTAGAAATTGATAGGACAACTAGACCAAAGTCAGTAGGTACCCAATAAATGCCCTGATATGACTGGGATTTGCAGAACACTACACCCAGGAACTGAAGAGCACACATTCTTGTTAAGGATATATAGTCCACCGTGTATATTCTCTGGTAAGGACAGCATTGTATTACATACCCTGAAACTCACTCCCAGTAGCTAAACATTTAAACAACTTACTTCTGCATGGCACTGACGGTTGAACAAAGAAATCAGAAGGAAAATTAGAAAATACTTAAGATGGAACAACAAGGCAGGTTTAACACATCAGAGTTGACAGGATGCCACTAATGTGGTTAAAGAGTTGTTTTTGAAGAGTTATACTGTAAAACAAGAAAAGTTAAAAAGCAATGAACTACTTTTTTTTTTTTTACCAAAACTCAAAGTACAGAGGCAGAATATTACAGTACAAAGGCAGAAATCAGTGAAACAGAACACGATCATTAGAGAAAAGAATCAAAGCCAAAAGTGGATTTACTGAAGAAAAAAACAGTATTAAAACTGATAAACCTACAGAAAGGCTAAATTAAAAAGAGAGGGAAAACAAATTACCAATCTCAGGAATGAGAAAGGAGGTATCACTCAAGCTCCTTTGGTCTTAGAATAAGGAATATGATGAATTATGTGAAATAATTTGGCCACTAAGATGAAATAGGACAAATTCCTTTTAACATTAACAAAATGCTGAAATAGAAAATTGGGATAAGTTTTTTTTAAAGAAAAAGGTTGAATTATCAAAAACTTCCTCATAAAGAAAACAAGTTCAGGGGCACCTGGGTGGCTCAGTAGGTTAAGCATCCAACTCTTGGCTTTCGCTCAGGTCATGATCTCAGGGTCATGAGATCAAGCCCCATTTGTGGCACTGTGCTCAGCAGGGAGTCTGAGTCTCTCTCTCTCTCAACAAAAACGTTCAGATGGTTTCACTGGTGAATTCTAACAAATAAGGAAAACATATTACCAGTTGTACATAAACTTTCAGAATCTACAGGAAAAGGAACACTTCCCAGCTGTTCTTATGTGCCTGGCATAATCTTGATACCAAAACATGAGAAGACATGAGAAGAAATTAAAAATTTGGACCAAAACCTCTAAAAATATCAATTTAAACATTATTAAGAAAATATGAGCAACTAACATATAATACTATATAAAAGTGTAAAACTCATAACTACAAAGCAGAGTTTGAAAGAATGCAAAAAATGCAAGATTTGTTTAAAACTGAAAATTATCCAAGGTTAATCATCACACTAAAATAATAAAGGTGAAAAACACATCTCAAATCAACTCGATAAATGCAGAATAAAATATCTGACACAATGCAATACCTATCAGCACTTTTTTTAAAGAAGATAATGGAAGGAAAGTATCTTAGAAAACTAGGAAGAAAAGGGAAATTTGAGGCCCAATAGAGGGAGACAAAGAAGAATTACAGCTAACAGAAATACTTACTGGTGATATACTGAATGTGCCCCACTAATGTCTGAAATAAGGTAGGATGCTAGTATTCAGCAATTCTGTCCAACATTATACTAGAAGTTCTATATAGTATAAATGAGTAAGAAAAAGAAATTAATAGATTAAAAGTTTGGATAGGAAGAAGTAACATTTCACTGTTTACAAATGATACAATTGGTTGTGCAAAAAGTGCTAAGGACTATACAAAACAACTATTTGAATCAACAAATAAATTTAGCACATCACAGGGGAAAAATTATATTTGTAATTACCAGCAACAAATAATTGAAAAATAAAATTTAAAACTCCATTTAAAATTATTTCAAAAACATAATATAAAAATAACAAGACATGTGCAAGATCACTATACCATGAACTACAAATCATTATCAAAATAAAATTTAAAAAATACATTAATGGAAAGATATACCATGTGTTGGGTCAAAATACTCAATATTGTTAAAATGTCTACTATCCCCTAATCGATTTATAGATTCAAAATTTCAGTCATAATCACAGAAGGTTTTATAACAGAAACAAACTGAAAAATTTATATGGAAATCCAAAAAACTTAGACTTAATTTTGATAATTTTTTAAACATTTTTATTTATTTGAGAGCGTGAGAGACAGAGAGAGAAGGAGCAGGGGGAGGGGCAGAGGGCAAGGGAGAAGCAGACTCCCTGCTGAGCAGGGAGCCCGATGCGGGACTCGATCTCGGGACTCCAGGATCATGACCTGAGCTGAAGGCAGATGCTTAACCAACTGAGGCACCCAGGACCATGTGATATTGGCATAAGATGAATGAAATCAACTAATTAAACAAAACAAAGATTCTGAAAGAGCCACACATGTGGAAGTCTGATTCTTAGCAAAGGCATTAAATCCACTGATTTAAAAAAAAATTATTTTTCCATAAATGATGCTGAAATAACTGGATATGCATATGTCAAAAGAAAACCATCACCCCATCACACACCATACAGAAAAGTAATTTGAGATGGACTGTAGATTTAAGTAAATATGTCAAAACTAAAATACTTCTTTTTCAAAAGATTTATTTATTTTAGAGAGAGAGCAGGAAGAATGGCAGAGGGAGAGAGAGAATCTCAAGCAGACTCCCTGCTGAGCACAGAGCCTGATGCGGGGCTCAATCCCAGCGCCCCGAGATCATGACCCGAGCCAAAATCAAGAGTCAGACGCTTAACTGACCGAGCCACCCAGGCACCCCGAAAACTAAAATACTTCTAAAGGAAAATATAGGAGAACATTTTTGCTACCCTGGGTTGACAGATGTTTATCAGAAAGGACATAGAAACCAATGATAAGAATATTGATAAAACAGACTTTGTCAAAATGAAAAGCTTCTTCTCATCAATAAGACATTGATAACAGATCAGGGAAAGACCTGGAGAGAATACTGAATAGTCACATCTCACGAAAGACTTAAATCTAGAACATAATTTCTCCTACTTGGGAAAAAAATAGCTCAGTAAATAAATGGACAAAGGGCTTGCACAAAAAGAAGATATGAAAATGGCCAGTGACACATAAGAAAAGTGGCTCAATATTTCTGGTTTTCAGGGAAATTAAAATTAAATTAATTATAATGAGATACCACTGTACATACAATAGAATGACTAAAATTAGGATTCACAAAATTGCTGGTGGTAATGTAAAATTATACAATTCCTTCAGGAAAATAAAGTTTCTTTTAAAGGTAAATATTTATCTCTTTATGGCCCAACAATTACATTCCTAAATATCTGCATAGGGAAATAAAAATTTGTTCATAAAAATCATATAATATTCACGGCATCTTATTTCATAATAGCTAACAAACATAAATGTCCGTTGAAAGGGGGATGAGAAAACAGTGGTGTATTCACCCCATGACAAACTATTTAGGAACAAAGAAAATGAAGTACTGCTACACATCAATGAGTCTGAGTTATTACGCAGAGAGGAAAGAGTTGGACACCAAAGAGTACATATGATCCCATTTACATAACATTCTAATCTAGGAAAAACTAACCTATGAAGAAAAAATCAGAGTGGTTGCTCTTAGGGAGGACTGAATCATAAAGGACACAAGGGATCTTTATCCCTTATGAGATATTCTGTATCTTGATAGGCATGTGGGCTACAGAGGTCTTAATTCACCTCTAAAATTCCAAAACTACTCTAAAAACACACTGAATTATAAATTTAAGATTTGTACATTTCACTCTATGCCACTTTACCCTGAAAAGGGAGCTGTAAACAAATAGTGACCTTTATAAATAAGTTTGCTTTTTATACTGATAAAGGGGTAGGAAAGATCAAACTAACGTCTGTTTCTTCCACACTTCAGCAAATGAATAAATACATTGAGAATAATGGAAGCCAGTTTTCTCACTATTGAGGAGGGACACATACAGAAATGACAGCAGCTGGAAAGTACTCGGTCTTACTGAGCCGGAGGTGGTAAGAGATTATGGAAAGTACACACTTATTGAGCCGGAGCTAGTAAGAGATTAGAGATGCATACGAAGACAAGTGTAGATACATGCTTACATGCGTGTGCATATGCATACATGTGCACTCTCTCGTATGAAAAGGCCTGGAGGCAATGGCATATCCACAGTAATGAGCACACTTAGGACCTAGGTCTTCTTTCACACATACCATTCAACACAAAAAGGAACCAAGGCTTTTTGTAGAAATGCTTGAATCCAGGGCTGGGGAAGGAAAAGTTCAAGATGATTCTGAAAACGTTCAAAGAATCAGAGACATGGCAAGATGGTACTGGAGCCTTCTTGAAAGGACTTCCACTGGCCAAATCTGGGATAATTTTAGTAATAACATAAGTAATGAGAATCACAGATTATGTAGAGGCCAAGGGCAGGTTTCACTTTGGCATGAACATTATTTTGAGTTCAAAGTAATCAAAACCCAGCAAATGCAGGAAGGGTCTTTCTGGTCCTCAACTGCCTTTAACTTATGTTGGAAAGAAGAGTCTGTACCAGGAAGAGAGCTATTAACAGAGACATCCCTTTACCCAAAAAACTCATCCACATAATAGGGCAAACTGTTTTTCAAAACGTCTTCCACTTTCCTGCTAATGGCCTTCCTCTCCATTGTGTCCTCAGACCCTACCCCAGTCCTGAGCTCATATAGGCTTCATGCTGCCTCACTGTCTTTGGAATTCCTTGTCTGTGTGGATCCCCTGTATGCATGCCTGGTAAACACGATCTTCTCCTTTTAATCAGTCTCATGTTAATTTGATTCTAAGTCCAGCTAGAAGGACCACAGGGCAGAGGAAGATCTTCCTCCTCAACACATCTTTCCACATATTGCTAGTATGGAGGCACGGCCATAACTAAGTGATAAAACTAACATGGCCAATATCAGGATGAACTAGCATCATGTGCCTCCCTGTGTGATGCACTGGGAAGAACAGGGCATCTATTCAGTGGTGCCTCTGCCATAATATAAAGCTAATTCTGAGGAAATCTTAGACAACCCCAAATCTGGGAATATTCTTCTCAAAAAATAAACCCAAAAAACAAAAACCCAACAGTCTTCAAAAAAGTTAAGATCAAGGAACAAAAACAAAGTTAAAAAACTGTTCCAGGTAGAAAAGGGCTTAAGGAACATACAATTAACTCTTAAAGGTGATTGTTAACTAGATCTTGGACCAGGGAAAAACATCAAGCTATAAATATTATTGTGATAATCAATAAAATGTGTATATGGAATGTCGTCTCCACAATGTGTAAATGTTGTATTTCCTAATTTTGATAACTCATCTTTGGTATTAGGAGGGTAGTTTTTTGATCTTAGGAAAGAGACAGGAAAGTACGTAAGGGTAGTATGGACCAGGATGTCTCCAACATATTCTGTAATAGTTTAAAGAGTTCATATATATAAACATATGAATGAGAAATAAACAGCCAAATGTAAACAGTTGGAAAATCTGGGCAGGTGTATTGGAGTTCCTTGTTTGATTTGTGCAACTTCTCTGCAATTTTGAAATATCAAAGTGAAAAGAAACAACAAAAGAAAGGAAATTTAGAAGAATTCTACGTAGGTGGGTTGGTAAACTGAAAGCTACATCTGGTTGACAGATGGGGCCCCAGTCAGGAGAGTGAATTTTTAGGGAAGGGCTATCTTTTTCAGGAGCAGTAACTTCTGTGGGATACAACCAGAACAACTTACAATTCAAGGGGACCCACTTAAGGATCCCCAAACCACGTGGAAGTTATGTCCCTGCTATCTACACATTGGCTTTCACGGCAAACCCAGCTGACTACCCTACATCCTACTTTCCCAAAATAGCAGGTCATTTGCAAGCCTTAACCCCATCATTGCCCCCAGGTTCTCCATATCTCCGCGTCTTCATGCTCAAGATACTCCTATGGCCGTCAACTACCGTGAGCTTCTTCCTGCCTCAGAAGCAAAGCAGTTCCCTTTTCCAAATTCAACTTCTTTCTTTCCAAAACAACCTTTTATCCAACCGTTGAGATCATTCAGTCTGGCCTCCTACATAAGGATCTCACTCGATCACACTGTCAAGGAGCTCCTGATCTTCCTCTTTCCGTTTGCATCTTTATTGTATCTTTAATCTATATTAATCTATTTTCCATATGTTTACATATATGTACAGATGTGTGTATATAGTCATTTCCTTGCCTTATATGCATACAGAGCATCTACACGTGTACTATATATACACACACATACATACCCCTATATGTGTTGTTTCCTTACCATAAAAAATAACCAATACACAAACAAAAAATTCCCCTGAACGTGCTGTCTCTTTAATCTTCTTTTGTACCTCCTCCTTTAGGCACTGTAACCTTGCTACCTCCAACACTGTTGGGGTTTTTTAAAATCTTTATTTTTTAGAGCAGTTTTAGGTTTACAACAATACTCAGAGGGAGGTACGGAGACTTCCCATGTACCCGATGCCCCTCCACACACACAGCTTCCTTCATTATCAACCTCACTTACCAGATGGCCTTTTTTGTTTTTCTTTACTAAGGGTGAACCTCCGTTGACACATCACACTCACCCAAAGTCACTGGTGTAAGTTAGGGCTCACTCTTGGTGGGCATTTTGTGAGTCTGGACAAAAGTATAATGACATATCCATCATTATAATAGAAAGAGTATTTTCACTGTCCTACTAATCCTCTATGCTCTGGGTATTCATCTCTCAGTTTTTGAGTGATTGTGTTTACTATGTACCAGTACCAGGATGTCCATGTGGGTAAAATGTTCTAAGAAAAGGTCATTGATTCAATAGTCACCGTACACCTCAGACTTCAGTGCTGCTCTTAACCTCATTATACAGAGAGGGAAAATAGAAAAATCAAAGAAATCCACTAACTTATCCAATGTCATGGGGCTACTTAGTGGGAGAGTGGGTTTGGGACCTGGGAGCCTGACTCCAGTGCCCGTCCTATAGTCAGCATATTATGCTCTACAATCCTAGATTCGTTCACCGCTTGCAGCATGATTCCCTCCCCACATCCTTCATGCAGAACTGGACAGAGTCTCAAGTCAGCCGCTGCTCTCCTCAGGGTCTCTGGGGCTTGGTGTTGCTCAGAAAGAGTAGAACCCTGGCTGGAAAGCTCAGCTGCTGGAGCAGGAAGGAAATGAGCTTGAATCCCATCTCCCCTACTTCTTAGGTTGTGTGATTTCAACACAGACCCCTCTAAGTCAGGTTCTTTATCTGAGTTAAATGGGGGCACCAACAGACTCTACCTCCTGTGCTTTCCCTTAAGAGTGAAATCAAATGTGGTCCTGCAGGGTCAGCCCCATGCTTACCACTTCTGTGTGCCACACTTACGTTCCAACAAATGGTGGCAATGGTACAAACTAAATACAAGACAGCCTCATAGGACTGAGAAAAGGGACCAGTGCATGCTTTTGTTACTTTAACTTATTTCGACAGAAGAATATTTTCAGCAGCAGATAGGGACAAAGGGAAATGAGTTAAAGAGCAGGCAGACAAGAGCTCTAAAAACAATGCCTTAGAAAATAATTGTGGTAACTAAGAACACTGTCCATGGAGAAGAGGCTTGGGAGAGTCTCGAATATCTGAAGACCGTTACATGGAAGATGAAGCAGACTGCCCTGTGTAATCCCAGAGGAGGAAAAAATGACCAAAGGTCAGAACTTTCAAGGAGGCAAATGGTGATTCAATACAAGTAAGAACTAAAAATTGTCAACTGCTGGTTGCTTCCATGAGAATCCCTGGACTGAGCTGGAAGACACAGGTAGGAAATGGACCAGAGGTTCTAAAATCTGCCTGCACGACAGTATCAACTGGGAAGCTAATCAAATGTGCAAATGTCAGGACCCTATGTTCCAGAGACTCTGATTTAAGAGATGCAGGATCGGGCAGTGGCATCAGTATTTCTAAAAATCCTCCCAGATGAATCTGGACATTCTGCCATGGCCAAGAATAAGTGGATCAAATGGTCTCCAGGGTCCAGTAAAACTCTCTAATTCTGGGATAGTTTAACTGGACTGAATTTCTGCTTTAAAGATGAAAAGATGTAATAGAACTGCATTCCTTTTATCACAGTCACCTTCTGAAGGGGCCAAGCATAAAGATAAATCAATAAGATTGCTTTTCTCTGGCCAATTTTCTGCAGTGGTCCTCTTCTAAAATTGTGCTCAACTGAGGAACAGTTGCTGCCCCAATCCATCCAAGTGTCTCGCTCTGAATGGCTGTTTCAATCCTCAAAGTTTTATCCCTGTGGTCTTCAGACATGCACTTCAGACTGTTTCTCTGGCTCAGTATACCCCTGATTAACACCATTCTATGTGGCTGAACGCTTAACCATGAAGCACCCCCAAACTTTCATTTCTGTCAGTCATAAACCCTTTTAATTTGAATAAACCCTTGCTTATATACTTCCAGAATATAGCTCCCATGAATTTTTCCCCATCTATAATGAGGATATTCAGTGGATCTTAAAAATTGTATTCAAATTCTTAACATTTTGACTATTGTCAACAAGGGCTGACGATCTGTCACCTCACTCATTCTGCTCTGAAACCATCTTCTGCTCCTCTCCCCATCACTGACTCTCTTGTAGGTTCACGGCCTTGCTCACTCTTCCTCGTGCTCCCCAAGAACACTTCTTCTCTTTAGGATCACTGCTCACGCTTCCCTCTAACTCCTGCACTCTTGCTGGAAAGCTCGGTAACACTCTCCCCCACTCTCTCCTTAACCGCTCCCACTCCGTCAGAGATGCCATCCACGACCAACCTAACTCCCTAATGCCTCAACACTTCCTCTAATAGTGCTTCTCACTCCATGCCATAGTTTTAATTTATCTGCCTTTTCTTTCCATCTTCTTCCAACTAATAGGTAAGCTCCACGCGGGCAGAGACTCGGTTTTGATTACTGGTTTTTCCACAGTGCTCCTAACGGTGCCTTACACCTAGCAGCTGCTCAGTAAATATTTACCGAATGGAGGCATAAGAGAAAGAATGGATAATGGGGAAATTTCATTTCTGGGGATTAGGATTTGCCAGTCAATCTAGGTCTGGTGGTAGAGCTAAGTTTGGAGTATCCAGGACTCCTGCTTTTCTCTGTAGCAAAGATACTGGTTGCAATAAGAAGGGTCATGTTAAGGAGGAAAAGGGATTTGAGAGTTAGCTGAATAGAACTTTAGATTTTCACTGTCTCCATGATGTTGTAAAAATGTGTACTAGTTAGTTTAACTCATAATGGAGTACATGAGAGAGTCATCAGGGACAAATGTGGAGATGTGCAAAACTACAAGTTATAAGAGATGCAAATTCCAGGCGAGGCACAACAAAGGTGCACGCTGTGCATTGTTATGCTTTCGAGGTAGAATATTGTCTTGGTTTTTACAAAGCATTTCCCTAAAGCAATAAACATAGTAATTCAATTATCAGTTCAATTTAATTACTGGGTAATATACTTAATTGATATACTCTAATTTCGGTCCTGTTAAATGTAACAAATCTCTGGTGTGAAATAATTTTAACAATCAACATAAAAATAGTGATCACATTACTGTAATTTTATATTCTGCATAGATCGTACAGTTTAGCTCAACCTATAATTAAAGCTTACATTACAAATGTAAATGGTTTGTATACATAAGTGGAGTTTAAAACAGTTACCCTTACAAATACATTCAATAGATGCATTTATCAATTGAACTTGATTTCCAAATTCCCTGGAGGATATATTTGGGGAAAAAAAATGTTCGAGCTAGCAGAAGTCTCCATTTGTTCACAGAAGTTTTGGAGCACCTGGGTGACACAGTCGGTTAGGTGTCTGAATCTTGGTTTCGGCTCAGGTCATGATCTCAGGGTGTTGAGATGAGGCTCTGAGCTCAGCACAGAGAATGCTTAAGACAATCTCCCCCTCTCCCTCTGCCTCCCCCTCCTGGACTCTCTCCATCTCTATCTCAAAGAAATAAATTACTGTTTAAAAAACATTTTTCAACACTGCTGCTCTACATGTAAGGCATTTACCAAGGCCAGTTAGCCCATTTCGTTTCTAGATTGTCTCCTAATACTTCCTCTACCCCTATGTTGACAGCACGAAAACAGGCCCTAGTCAAAGACCTTGCTGTTCTCTATACAGCAGAGTCCTATATCAATTCTAAAATGAGTCGATATGAATCTGAATTACTTGTTTTCACTCATTACCAAATTTCGTTTAAATTGAAATTATATGAAAATTTGTATAGACGTGAAGGGAACTGATAGGGAAAAAGAACTTATGTAATCAGATATCCCTCGGTATATGCAAGCCGATTATCCTTAAAACCATAATGCAATGATTCAGATAAATTACCAAAGTAGGAAGAAGAAGAAAAACGGTACGAAGAAGACAGGGAACTTGAAACGCTCTCGTCATGCACTGGGGCAAAAACGTACATGGGGAGATAAATGATGACACTAAACCCAGTGCAAAAATATTAAGGCCCGTTGCCCCCTGAAATATACATTTTCCTCAACTTGATTTTATAGTGACTCTTTTGCCAAAAACGTGTGATGATAACAGGGCAGAAAAGAGTCAGCCGGAGGCCACGGAGACCACACCCTTGTTTTACGTCCTGTAGCAACTTCAAATTTTCTGAGCCTATGTCTTGTCTTTTCTTTTTTTAAAGATTTTATTTATTTATTTGAGAGAGAGAGAGAGCACATGAATAGGACATAGGGCAGGGGCAGAGGGAGAGGGAGAAGCAGGCTTCCTGCTGAGCAGCGAGCCCAACGCAGGGCTCGGTCCCAGGACCCTGGGATCGCGACCTGAGCTGAACAAAGGCAGATGCTTATCCGACTGAATCACCCAGGGGCCCATAAGCCCGTGTCTTTTCATCTGTAAAGCAGTATTAATAATATGTGTCCTCCAATCGTCCTGAGGTAGTTTCGAGTGACAGGGAAATGGAGTAAGTTAAGGACTTGTGACTGCAAAGTCAGGAGGGGCCCAGGGAGCTAGATGTTTGGTGTTCTGTCTCTCATGATCCATCTCCTGTCGACGGATGGTCATGGAGAATCAAATTTTACATGAAGCAGGACCGTGTCTGGGTAACATGTATGGCTTTAACCACCATCTCGTCTGCCCTCATGACCCACGGGGATGCACTCACGCACTCACACACTCACACATCAGCGCTGTAGCCCGCTACCTCTCTCTCGGATACACGAGACGGTGGTCTGCAAACTGTACCCACTATTCTCTTCCAAAACGTTTTCATGGTCCTCAAGGGAAGAGAGCTTATATTCTGTAAACTGCTGTGCACTGATTTAAGAAAATTAATACATTTTATTTTTAGAGTTATAGGCTTACAGAAAAACTAAGCAAAAAGTACAGAGTTCTCCTATACCCCGACCCAGCTTCCCCTATTATTAATAACTTGTGTTAGTGTAGTATGTTTGTTGTAATTGACGAACCAATGTTGATAGACTGTTGAGTAAGGTCCACATTTACATGAGGGTTCTTTCATTGTGATGTACCTTCTATGGGTTTTGAAAAACGTACAATGTCATGTATCTAGCATTACGGGACCCTACAAAATAGTTTCACGGCCCTAATAACCCTCTGCGCTTTACCTGTTCAGTCATCTCTTGCCTCCTCCTTCCTCTGTGACCACTTTTTTTAAAACTGTTTCCACAGTTTTGCCTTTTCCAGAAAGTCACATAGCTGGAATCAAACTGTATGTAACCTCTTCAGACTTTTTTTTTTTTCACTTAGCATAATGCATTTAAATTTCCTCCATGTCTTCTCATGGCTTACTACATCATTTCTTTTTAACACTGAGTAATATTTTATTCTATGAATATAACAGATTGTTTATCCATTCACCTATTGTAGGACATCTTGGTTGTTTCAAGTTTGGGGCAATTATGAATAAATAAAGCTTCTGTAAATCTTCATGGGTAGGTTTCTTGTGGACATACATTTATAATACCCCGGGCAAATATCAAGAAATAGAGCTGTTGGCTCTTGTGGTAAGGATATGGTTAGCTCTGTAAGAAAGCACCTAACTGTCTTCCCAAGTGGTGGCACTACCCCCTCGAGCAATGAGTAATTATAATTCTCTGTGCTCTATACCCTCATCAGCATTTGGTGTTGTCAGTGATTTGGATTTAAGCCATTCTCATAGGTTTGTAGGGGTTTGTCACTGTTGTCTAATTTTCAATTTCCTAATGACACATGATGTTGAGCATCTGTTCATGTACTGGTTTGCCATTTGGGAATCTTCTTCGTTGAGATGTCTGTTAAGGTGTTTTGATGGGTTTTTACCTGGGTTGTTTCTCTTATCAATGAGTTTTAAGAGTTCTTTATATATTGTGGATAACAGTCCTTCATCAGCTATGTCTTTGCAAATTTTTTCTCCCAGTCTGTGGCTTATACTTTTAATCTCTTAATACAATGAAATGTAATTCAGGAAAAGCACTGTCCTCTAAGTGAACCACCAAACAGAAATATTCACTGAATGTGACAGGCACTGTGCAGAGGAAGTAATGCTGAGAAAGACAGTCTTTGCATTCATGAAGCCCAGAATGCAAGGAGAGAGAGAAAACAGATGAACACATGATTATTCCACAATGCACGTTATGGCAGGGATGATGAGAACATATTCGGGGCAAACACCACAGACCAGAGAGAATTAGTCAAGGCTTGTTGAAGGAAGTGCCTTGGGATCTGACATTCAAAGTATGTTAGTGGGGAGGAAATGACTCTGCAGAGAAGGGGGTCCCTTTGAGGCAAGGTGTGGACAAGGGAAGTCCTGTGGTCTGTGGAGTGCACTTGAAGCCTTTGGGTGTCAGAGGCAAGGAGTGACACAGGTTGAACCTGGAGGGCTTAGCTGGGGTTCCATTGTGGAGCCCCTCTTATTCCCAGTTAAAGAGACTGGAGTTTGTCAGGGTGTCATAAATCTGGAGAAAATTAAAACTGA